>NW_026117217.1:0-84790 GCF_001640805.2 Lates calcarifer | reverse complement strand
TGATTCTAACCCCTCCCAACAGGTTTTTTTGGGGGGAGGGGCAATGCGTGCACAGCACTCTGGCAAAGACCAAACACCCCTGTGCATTCTTCTCTCATTGTCTTTCTTCCTCAGAACAGAATTATGAAGTGGAAACCTGAAGCTGCTTGCACTGTTGATGACCCTGGAGGACTGGAGGCACTGGTTGGAGGATGCTGAGATGCCATTTGTCATCTTGAGGGACCACAAAAACCCTTTGTACCTCTAGCTGGTTAAGAGGCTTAACTCCTGGCAGACAAGGTGGACTCTTTGTTGTGCAGGAGTTAAGCCTCTTAACCAATGAGAGATCAAACAGCAGGTTAAGGAGGACCAGAGGGATCATCCTGACCTAGGTAATGGTCCTGCTCATCGTCTGTTTGATCCTGAAAAAGATAAAAACAGTATAAATAACAAAAATAAATAAAACAAATTTTTCTTAGTTGTTTATCTTTCTTATGTTAGTCTTATTCCTTAATTGCAAACAATAATCAATATTGATGCTAGCAACAATAAACAATAATAAAGTACTTCTCAATACTCTGCAAATAGAGACTGATCAATTTTTTCTTCAAGCATGATACAGAGGTACAACTGCACAGCCCAGCCAAAGATATGGGCAATCTTCTTTTTCAAGAATAGGTATCTGCATACAGCTTGTCTTAGCCGTGTCACAGCACTATTCTCTTGCAGTGCTTACATGTTGTTCGTGTCTTGTTTGTCACTCTGTTGCTGTTTATTTTTTCAACCGGGTATCCAAAATGTTATTTAGTGTTTTTAATCCGGCCTGCTGAAGATTGGTACAGAAGTGCCCAAGTCAAATCATATCATAAATATGACTGCATTCATTTGACCTTGTCCTGTAATGACTGGCATTCCACCAGGTGGCGCATTAGGCACAGTGATACATTGACTTGATTTCGCGGAGCCCGGGCTACTCTCTGTTATTACTCTGCTACTGCTCTGAACCCATCTGCAACAATGAGTGGGCTAAAGAAAAGAAAAGTTGACAGTGAGTGCCAAGTGTTTAGTGGCAGCTAGTTTGTAGGCTCAGCAAAACACCTTTATCCAACAAACTGCCATTCAAGAATCAAGCACGAAGGCAAGTTATTTGCTGGCATTCAAATTAGCAAAGACTAGCAAACCTTTCTCCGAAGGGGAGTTTCTCAAAGTGCATGGTAGAGACAGCAGGTATCTTGTGTCCTGAGAGCAAGAACAAATTTGAAAAAATTAGCTTATGACGCAGGACAGTGGCTCGCCATGTTGAGCTTATTGACGAAGACTTAACTAGCAAGCTAAACGAAAAAGCGGAGTCATTTACATTATATTCCTTGGCACTGGATGAAAGTAATGACATAAATGATACCACTCAGCTTTTAATTTTTATCAGTGGAATTAATGACAATTTTAAGATAACGGAGGGGTTTTTGGCCATGGAATCCCTAAAGGCCTAAAGGGAAAACACGGGGGAGAGGGGTTGAACAACAGCAAGTCGGGGGTCATCAAGGGGCACAAACTACCTTGGAGCATGCTCGCCAACGTTATCACAGATGGATCGCCAAATCTGACAGAAAAAAACATCAAGTTGCCAGACGGAAGAGAACAATACTACGGGAAAGGAAGATATTGAGTTAGTAACATGTATTTATGGGATATGAATCCATACTGATGGAGGGAGAGAGAGAGAGAAGCTTAAGCTGAATGTGAAGCTACAAGGAAAGACCAGTTTGTGTATGAAATGTACACAAACATCAGAGCCTTCAAAACCAAGCTAGCTTTATTTTCAAAGCAACTATCAAACAAGTCATTCACTCATTTCCCCACACTGGCTAAGCTGAAAGAGGCCCCTCGACATGTGAAAAAATACAGGAAATCACTGGATGACCTGCATGGAGAATTCTGCCGTCTGATTTTGGAAAATTGACAAGTCACTTCAGCTGGTGTCATGTCCCTTCACACAAGACCCTGAAACGGCGCCACAGAAGTTGCGGTTGGAACTGATTGATCTCCAATGTGACACCATCTTAAGGAGAAGTTCAACTCTCTTAAACTGGATGAGTTTTATGCTTCATTAAGTGCAGCCAAATTTCCAAACATCCAGAAGATGGCACAGAGGATGCTGGTGTTGTTTGGCTCTACGTATGTGTGTGAACAGACTTTTAGTGTGATGAACACCAACAAAGCACCCAACAGATCCCAGCTGAGTGATGAACACCTCAGATCTGTTCTGAGAATTGCCACAACTAAACTAACACCAGACTTTGATGCACTGGAAAAAAAGGATGATCAACAACACTGTTCCCACTAAAAGTGAATGTAAGTATTAACTGTAATGCCTTTTTTATGTTTATGTTGATATGCATGCATTGGTGCTGGCCCTGCCTGTCTGCCAAATTTTAAGAGTCAATGTGGCCCTGAGCCAAAAAGTTTGCCCACTCCTGATCTAGGTTCTACAGGAGAGCAGCTGAAATACCTCTCAATGAACAATCAGTGTCCCTAACAACAACAACAACAACAAACAAAAAAAGACAACAAAAATCTATGGTATTAAATCAGTCTCTGGTTGTTATTTTGCCTGTACTTGAGTTCCAACCACCGCCCAGGCAAGAAAAGCCTGTCCAGCCTATCAGACGTTATGATGATGCAGAAAGCAGAGCATGAAGAATAGTGAAGGTGAGAATGATGATGAAGAATGATGAAGAATGATGAAGATCCCATGAACGGTGAGGAAGAGGTGATGATGAAGATGGAATCCTGGAGGCAGTGGGGTGATAGCAACTCTTGCAGCAAAGATCAGTCTGGGATGTGTCCTCAATAAAAAAAAAAAAACAGCCAGAATGTCCGATACAAACACTGTTTGGACGATGTCAGTAACTTCGTGGCTGTTGTGGCTTGTTAGCTAGCACTAGCTCACCAGAGTTTCCAGTACAAATGCTGTTAAACAGGGAATTGGTAATTCCATTGCTGTAGCAAAACTATCTGCATGCTCTTTAATTTTTAATCACTTGTTACCATCTACTTTTATCAGGTAATATCTAATGTTTTGGCAACTCTCTTTCACAGAAGCTAGTCTCTACTGCCACCCTGAGCAAGTCTCCATTCTCTCAAAAAACTTGTCACCCTCACTCTGACTTCACTTCCTCAAGCATGCCACTAAAGGGGGGTTAATGGACCATAACAGCATACTATAACATGCTGTCGTGTGTCCTTCAATATGATAGCTCATATTGCCGCCTAGCTACACTTTCATGGATTCAGTTTTTTAGACCCTACATGTTCATAAGGTTACATCTCACACTCTCACACTCCTTGGTCATTTTGAGTACCTTGTGATGCCTTTTGGGTTAACTAGTCTCTGATTAATGACATCCTCCTCATCATGATCAATCATTTTTTCATATAATTGGATGATATATTCATCTTCTCCAGAGACCTCCAGGAACACCAAAGACATGTGGGGTTGGTGCTGCAAAGACTCATGGAAAATAGCTTGTATGTCAAGGCTGAGAAATGTGAATTCCATATCCAGCCTGTGTCATTCCATGGTTTTGTCATTGAGAAGGGGCAGATCAAGTCGGACCCTGCTAGCATCCAGGTGGTGGTGGTGTGGCCAGTGCAGAGACCCAGTTTAATCGTTTTTGGAATTTGCCAAGTAAAGTTGCTGCACCACTAACTAAGCTAGTCTTCTGCTCACCCCTTTACTTGGTCCAACAGAGCTAACATGACTTTCACTAAACTTAAGACTTTCTTTACCACTGGTCCTGTGCTATGGACCAGTGGTAAAGTGGTAAAATGGACAGAGTGATTGGATCTCAGTCACATCTCAATGTGGACACCAGAGACATATATTAATACCTGGTGGGTGCAATTGTAGTCATCTTAAAATCAGATGTAGATACAATCTGGATACGAGAAGCATCTTAACAGGAAGTGTAAATGCAGTCTGTGTGTGGAGCTGATTAATTTGGGGGATTTACATCTCCATGATTCATGCTTCCCTCTAGGGGCTTTAACCCCTGGATATCTCAGGCAATAGCTAGGCAAACAGGATGACAGGATGATGGGAGCATGAAAAGGCAGGAGAACAGGTAAGTGGCTAGCCTGTTTGGATGCAAAACAATAGGCCCAATGCTAGCCACTGGGAAACTAACTGGAGGCTAACAGAGGCTGTGAATGCTGGAGCTTGCTGCAGGCAAATGATCCCAGACTCATTGTCTGGGCTGAAGGCCTGGAGTTAGCCAACTGACAGTGAGATTCTGGCTAGCAGGCTGGAAGGCAGGTGGGATGCCAGCAGGCTGAGAACTAGCTGAATTGAATGCTAGCTGGAGGCAAGCAAGATGAAAGCCAGCCAGAAGAGGCTGGAGGGTATCTGATCCAAGGCTAACCAGCAGGGAGATAGGCTGGTTGCTTGTGGGCCTGATGCTAGTAGAATTGAAAACAGTCTGGGAAGAAGGCTATTGGTATTGTTTACATGAACTCAACAGTTTCTTTCAATACATCACAGGTGCCAGGCAAAATATGGTACCCAGAGCCCAGAACTTGTTAGTTTTCACCTTTCCTTTTCAGCTGTCAGGTCAACACCTACTTATGTAACCTTTTCTTTTCTCTACCACTGTGTGCATTCTCATACGTATTGATCATAGGAACATCAATTTCCTTACCTTGGTAATGTCTCAGTGCAGTTGTTTTTTTTTTGTTTAGTTTTTTCATGTTCTCCTTCAAGCAGCTCTGGCTGTCCATGTTTACTTCACTAAGTTTATTGTTGCATTTATTGTTTTTTCCATTATACCAGAAGAACTCATGCTGGATGTATGCATGGATTTAAACTGATGGCAGATAAAGTGGTTAAAGGTAAAAGTTTTGTGTGTTACTGTACTCAGTGTTGGGGCCTTTTGCTTATATGCATTCCTTCTGTACCTTTGTTGGCTAATTATAGACCTGGCTATATATATTTATATATAATATTGGCACAACTGTGGCTAATTTGGTATATTGTAATGTTTTTTAAGGTTAACTGACGGAAGTGCAAGATGGAAATAATGACTTCAGAAGAATAGGAAGGAGGCACTGTATGATAGAGAGGTTTGGAGAGGTTTGGTCACAAATCTGCCAGAGCGCAGCAGCAATCTCTTCTCGTCCTAATTCCTAATGATGGAGACCCTGGAAGAAACTGAACTCTGCTTTCCACAGCTTTTAAACTCTTCCTGCAGAAAGCTAAAGCACACTCACACTGAGGCTATACTTATTTACATTCTGCTGTGTTCCATTTCTGTGCTCACTGGTTACTCTCACCTGCTGGTTATCATCTCCATCTCCCACTTCAAGTAGTAAAACATTTAATCAATTTCTGAAAGTGATGGACAAACAGAAATGAATGGTTCATGGAAAAGAATGTGGAAATTTTCAGATGTGATGATGCATTGATGAATTTTAAACAGCTTTTTAAATTTTAACTATGAATTATATCTATTAAATATTAACAATGGAATTGCTACTAATACAGTACAAATGATAATACATATGATGTCCCTCTTTCAATCCAGGCAGCTCCACACTCCCACCAACTTCCTCCTCCTCTCTCTGGCTGTCTCAGACTTCTCCGTTGGCCTTCTGTTGTCCTATGAGATTCTCCTCTCAGATGGCTGCTGGGGTCTTGGTGACCACATGTGTGTTTTGTTTTGCACCTTAAACTTCATTATGACCTCTTCTTCAGTAGGAACCATGGTGTTCATATCGGTTGACCGTTATGTAGCTATCTGTGACCCTCTGCATTACTCCAACAAAATCACTGTGAGAAGAATTACAATCTGTATTTGTCTTTGTTGGACCAGTTCTGTTCTATACAACACTCTCATACTGAAGGATAACTTAAAACAACCAGGCAGGTATAATTTCTGCATTGGAGAGTGTTCAGTTGTCATTTACTACATTGAAACAATTTCTGACCTTATTTTGACCTTTATTGGTCCTGTCACTGTCATCATAGTTCTGTATCTGAGAGTATTTGTGGTGGCTGTGTCTCAGGCTCGTGCCATGCGCTCTCATATTGCAACTGTCACACTTAAGCATTCAGAGACTGTGTTTGTGGATGTAGTGGACTGTCCATGATCGACAGGAGCCTGCTCAGCATCTGTTTTCTCTGCCACAGATGTCAGGCTGTCAAGCTCCGTGCCCACAACAGAGCCCGCCTTCCTCACTTGTTTGTCCAGACGTGAGGCATCTCTCTTCTTGATGCTGATAGAACATCTGCAGCAGCTTCTTGCAGATGCTGAAAGACGCCAGCCTTCTGAGGAAGTACAGTCGGCTCTGTCCTCTCCTGCACAGAGCATCTGTGTTTGCAGTCCATTCCAGTTTATCATTCAGCAGTACTCCTAGGTATTTGTACGTCTGTGCAAACTCCACAGAGTCATCTTTAATGCACACAGGTTCCGGGTGAGGCCTAGGCCTCCTGAAGTCCACCACCATCTCCCTGGTCTTGGTGGTGTTGAGGTGCAGGTGGTTGTAGTTGCACCATGTGACAAGGTCCTGGATCAGTTTCTTGTACCCTCATCCTGTCCACCCCTGATACAGGGAACTGTATCTGCGAACTTTTGCATGTGGCATAACTCCGAGTTGTACTTGAAGTCTGACGTGTACAGGGTGATCAGGACCGGAGAGAGCACGGTCCCTTGCGGTGCTTCTGTGCTGTTAACCACAGTGTCTGACCTGCAGTCACCCAGTCACACAAACTGGGGTCTGCCAGTCAGGTAGTCCGTGATCCATGCCACCAGGTGTGAGTCCTCTCCCATCTCTGTCAGCTTGTCTCTGAGGAGCAGCAGCTGGATTGTGTTAAAGGTGCTGGAGAAGTCCATGAATGTAATTCTCACAGCACCGCTGCCTCTGTCCAAGTGATGGAGGGATCGGTGTAGCATGTAACGATGGAGGGATCGGTGTAACATGTAAGATTTATTTACACATTTTATTCTCTATTGATGCTTTTTGGACCCTCTGGAAAATGCCTCACTGATTTCCGTTAAAACCACATTTTTTAATCTCACTGACATTACAGTATAAAGCCATGCATTCTGTAATGTCAACATTTCATTTTGAAGAAAAGTAGTGACATTTGATATTTTTACTGTACCTTCAATGAACAATCAGTGTATCTAACAAAAATAACTACTATGGTATTAAATCAGTCTCTGTGGTATTAAATCAGTCCAACACACTTTTCCATTAGGCGTTGAAAGGTAGTGGGAGCATTTCTTATGCCTTGTGGCATTCTGTTAAATTCCCAGAAAACTAGGGAAGATATGAATGCAGTCTTATGCTTGTGTTCTTCTGCCATTTCCACCTGGTAGTATCCACATTTCACATCCATTACAGAAAACCATTTTGCACCACTTAGTGCTGAGAATGTCTTTTCAATGTTTGGAAGAGCATAGCCATCCTTTATGGTGCATGCATATAGTTTTCTGTAATCAACACACAGTCTTTCCCATTGTCCTTCCTCACCAAGACCAGCAGGGAATCAAAAGGGCTCTTGGATTCCCTGATAATCCCAGCATCCAGCAGCTCTCTTAAATGCCATTTGATGGTTTCTCTTTTGCTAGGGTGAATGGGTCTGTCTCTCTTTAAAAGGAGCTTTGACTCATAACCTGATGTGATGCTTAACAGCCGTGGTTTGGCCAATGGACATCTCATCCACAACAAAGACATCCATCCATTATCTATACCACTTATCCATTCAGGGTGCTAGAAGTTTAAAGCCTCTCAAGGAGCTCCTGATTTCATTTGGTGTTTGTGACATCTGGTTTGAGCTCTGAGTTCTTCTTGTGGAGGAGAGCAGGGTTTGCTGCATTGTCACAGTTAACTGCAATGTGACCGTCCTGGCCGCATTTGAAGCAAAACCATGGCTTTGGATAGGTGGAAGTCTTAAAAGTTGGTCAGGGATTTACAGTGCTAGCGATGGAACAGTCACCCCTCTCACAGTCTTTGTTCCTAACTGGCTTACTACTGACATCTGTCTCTTTGGTATCACATTTCTCTTTCTGTGTCAGTAATGCTACTTGTTTCCTTAGCTCAGCATCCTTTATCTCTAGCTTTTGAATGTTTTCTTGTTTCTTGGAAGCTATGTCATCAGTGTCTGAATAGAAAAGTTGAGCGAACATGTGAGGCAGCTTTTGCACTTTCTAAGTGCTTCTTCATCCTCTCAAGTTTTGCCACACGTTGCCCTTCCTCTGTCCTAAGTAAAAGGAGAAGCTCAGTAAATGATGGCTGGCAGCTCTTTTGGTGCTCAAGCTAAAGACCTACAATCAAGCTTTGGTCCCAGCAACCTCTGCAGGACTGACAGAGTAGGTGCTTGTCTGAATCTTCAGCTGCAACTCCCGCTCTAGAGGCAGCCTTAGTAATTCTGTAGCCTATTGAGGTAGGCAGAGGGTTTCTCTCCAGAATTCTGATTGGAGCTCAGAAAGGTTGCAAACACTTCCTCACCATCCTCTACCACTCCGAATGCAGCTTCAGGTTGTGCAAGGTATGAATGAAGAGGTGCCGTAGTACCAAGGGACTTAACCATGTCAGCTGCAGGGTTAAGTAGACTCTCCAGTATCCTTTAAACCTTTTGATTTTCTGACAGTGAAGAGTCACAAAGAAGGAGCTCAACTTGTGTACGGCAAGCATCGTAATCAACTTCACCATTCAGCTTAGGAAGCCTGCCAGAGAATGTACGAATCCTGCTCTGACTATAGCTGGATGACAATGACTCACTACACATTATGTGCTCTACTACCACTTTTTGGATATGTGAAGGGTTAAACATACTCTCATCAATGTATGGCGGGATACTGGGTGTGCCCATTGGAGGAACATCAGCAGTGGGGCCAGCTGGTATATTCCCTTGAACTTCAAAATGACTGCTATCTTGAACTTGATAAACTGTTATGCCCCTGGGACTATGAGCAGAACCCATAGGCCCATACTGACTTACATTACCTAGTTTTCCAGAAACAGAGGTAGTAGGAGTCTAGGCTGTTGGGGGGCAAGCTTCACTGCTGTGGAGATGACCCCTGTCAGATTGGAGGGTTTGAATCTCACTCTGAAGGGCATTGAGGAAACCTGCCTTGCTGCCTCCATCTAAAGCCTGCAGTTCACTTAGGTATGTATCTTTGTGCTAGCTCCCTGCCTAGCTCATCCTGACATATCTCTCGAATAGTCCTCTCATACCATATCACATTAGGGTCTCTAGGGCTTGGTACATTACCCACTGTTGCGGGATCTAGTCTTGGAACTGATCTGTTTGAAGCAGACTCTATCAAAGCTCTCCCTGTTGGTAGCCCTAACTTATCTGGGATTTTAACAACTTTTGCAACTTTTCCCTATTAATTTCAAGACATTTGTGATTTCCTTCTCTGGATATGGATATGAATCATCAATGCCAGTCATATCTGTTAAACAAATCAATTATTCTTTGTTCAATATTCATTAGCTGTGTCTATAGCAGTTTCTATCAGTGTTGGTGTGGAGCTAAGATACTCTCAAAAGAAAAAATACTTAACAGGGGAGGAAGCTGCTCTCACATACATCAAAAAGCTCTCCTATTTGGCTGGGTGATGGGGTGATGGCAACTCTTGCAGCAAAGATCAGTCTGGGATGTGTCCTCAATAAAAAAAAACAGCCAGAATGTCCGATACAAACACTGTTTGGACGATGTCAGTAGCTCTGTGGCTAGTTAGCTAGCACTAATCACCAGAGTTTCCAGTACAAATGCTGTTAAACAGGGAATTGGTAGTTCCATTGCTGAAGCAAAGCTATCTGCATGCCCTTCAATTTTTAATCACTTGTTACCATCTACTTTTATCAGGTAATATCTAATGTTTTGGCAACTCTCTTTCACAGGAGCTAATATCTACTGACACCTTGAGCAAGTCTCCATTCTCTCAAAAAACTTGTCACCCTCACTCTGACTTCACTTCCTCCAGCATGCCACTAAGGGGGGGCTGATGGAACATAACAACATACTATAACATGCTGTCGGGTGTCCTTCACTATGATAGCTCATACTGCCGCCTAGCTACACTTTCATGGATTCAGTTTTTTAGACCCTACATGTTCATAAGGTTACATCTCAGGAATGCTTACCACCTTGTTAGAATTAAAAAGGGAGACAAATTTAAACAAACTTCAATGCACCCCTTGGTCATTTCAAGTATCTTGTGATGCCTTTTGGGTTAACTAGTCTCCAGCTGTTTTTCAGGCTCTGGTTAACGACGTCCTCCTCATCATGATCAATCATTTTTTTGTATAACTGGATGATATATTCATCTTCTCCAGAGACCTCCAGGAACACCAAAGACATGGGGTTGGGGCTGCAAAGACTCATGGAAAATAGCTTTATGTCAAGGCTGAGAAATGTGAATTCCATGTCTAGCCTGTGTCATTCCATGGTTTGTCATTAAGAAGGGGCAGATCAAGTCAGACCCTGCTGGTGGAGTGGCAGATGCCAGAGACCCTTAAACAGCTTAATGGTTTTTGGGATTCGCCAACTTCTTCCACTGCTTCATCTGGGACTATAGTAGAGTTGTTGCACCACTAACTAAGCTAGTCTAGAGGCTTAAATAAGAGGCTTAACTCTTGGCAGGCAAGGTAGGCTCTGTTTCTGGGCCATTTCATTTTCAGTCTTACTATCAGACCTGGTTCCAACAATACTAAGCCTGATGCTCTCTCCCAAGAAACTGACCGCCAACAGGCTAGCACCCAATCTTAAACCATCTTGCACCCCTCCTGCGTTGTGGCAACTACTCAATGGGACACTGAGGAATGTGGCAAATGCTCAATGGGACATTGAGCAGCAAAATATGAGATTTCATGTTCTCCAGTAAGGACACTCATCTAGGATTTCCTGTCAGCCTGGGACCAAGAGAACCCTGGAGTTCTGTGGTTGGCCAGCTGTTGTTTCTGCACCCAAATTCAGCTAGCCTGCTGCCTGTTCCTGCTTCCAAGTTGCCTAATATCTTTGGCAGTCCCCATTCTTTGGGACTCATCTGTCTTATGCCCCAAGATATCTAGGGGTTGAAGCCCCTAGAGGAAAGCATAGGTCAAAGAGACATCAATCCCCCAAGGTGCCCATCTCCACAGATGTTCAGCTACTGGCCAACACATCCCATCTACTCCTAAGTTGGTGGTCCTTTGCTGATGCCTCCTCACACTTGTTTTGTTGTCTTTGGACCTGCATAAATGATAGGAGGATGTGATGTGAGTTGGACAGAGTTATTGGATCTCAGTCACAGCTCAATGTGGACACCAGAGACACATATTAATACCTGGTAGTTGCAAATGTAGTCACATTAAAATCAGATGTAGATACAATCTGGGTAGGCAGTCTTAATACAAAGTGTAAATAGAGTCTCTGTGGAACTGGGTAATTTGGGGCATCGACATCTCCATGATTCATGCTTCCTTCTAGGGGTCTTGACCCCTGGATATCTCAGGGAAATAGCTAGACAAACATGATGACAAGATGCTAACTTGGGAGCAGGAAAAGGCAGGAGTCCAGCTGACTTGGGTACAGGAACAGGTACGTGGCTAGCCCATTTGGATGCAAGACAACAGGCCCAATGCTAGCCACTATGAAACTGACTGGAGGTTAACAGAGGCTGTGAATGCTGGAGCTTACTGCAGGCAAATGATCCCCAGACTCATTGTCTGGGCTGAAGGTCTGGAGTTAGCCAACTGACTGGGCTAGCAGGCTGGAAGGCAGGTGGAATGCTAGCAGGCTGAGAGCTAGCTGAATTGAATGCTAGCTGGAGGCAAGCAAGATGAAAGCTAGACAGCAGGTAAAAGAGGTTGGAGGGTATCTGATCCAAGGCTGAGATAGGCCGGTTGCTTGTGGGCCTAATGCTAGCAGAGTGGAAGTCTGGGAAGAAGGCTGGAAGCAAGCAAGCCCATTCCCAGAACCTCATCCTTTTCAGTGGTCTTTACCTTGGTAATGTCTCAGTGCAGCTGTTTGTTTTGCTTTTTCATGTTCTCCTTTCATGCTCTGGCTGTCTGTGGAAGTCACACTCTGGGATTTCACTTTGTGAGGTAAACATGTCCATTTATTATTTTGCCATTATACCAGGGAAATAAAGTGGTTAAAGTGAAAAGTTTTGTGTGTCACTGTACTCGGTGATTGGGGCCTTTTGCTTATACACATATCTGTACCTTTTCCTACCTTGAAAATTATGACTTCAGAAGAACTGGGAGGAGGCACCTCAAGAAAAAATAGCTGTGGGACAAGAAAGAGAAATGGATAACATGGAGAAAAGAGATAAATCAGCTGTATGACAGAGAGGTTTGGTCACAAATCTGCCAGAGCGCAGCAGCATCTCTTCTTATCCTAATCCCTAATGATGGAGACCATGGAAGAAAATGAGCTCTGCTTTCCACAGCTCCTCAACTCCTCCTGCAGAAAGCTAAAGCGCACTCACACTGCGGCTATGTTTATTTACATTCTGCTGTCCTCCATCTCTGTGCTCACTGTAACTCTCAACCTGCTGGTCATCATCTCCATCTCCCACTTCAAGTAGTAAAACATTTAATCAGTTTCTGAAAGTGATGGACAAACAGAAATGAATGGTTCATGGAAAAGAATGTGGAAATTTTCAGATGTGATGATGTGTTGATTTATAATTTTAAACACTGCTTTTAAATTGATGATGAATGATAATACATATGATGTCCCTCTTTCAATCCAGGCAGCTCCACACTCCCACCAACCTCCTCCTCCTCTCTCTGGCTGTCTCAGACTTCTCCGTTGGCCTTCTGTTGTCCTGTGAGAGTCTCCTCTCAGATGGCTGCTGGGATCTCGGTGACCACATGTGTATTCTGTTATCCACCTTAAACTTCATTATGACCTCTTCGTCAGTAGGAGCCATGGTGTTCATATCAATTGACCGTTATGTGGCTATCTGTGACCCTCTGCATTACTCCAACAAAATCACTGTGAAAAGAATTACAATCTGTATTTGTCTTTGTTGGATCACTTCTGTTCTATACAACACACTCATACTGAAGGATAACTTGAATCAACCAGGCAGGCATAATTCCTGCATTGGAGAGTGTTTAGTTGTCATTTACTACATTGAAACAATTGCTGACCTTATTTTGACCTTTATTGGTCCTGTCACTGTCATCATAGTTCTGTATTTGAGAGTATTTGTGGTGGCTGTGTCTCAGGCTCGTGCCATGCGCTCTCATATTGCAACTGTCACACTTCAACATTCAGAGACTGTGTTTGCTAAGAAATCTGAGTTGAAAGCAGCCAGGACTCTTGGTGTTGTTGTAGTTGTGTTTTTGATATGCATCTGCCCATATTACTGCTCCCTTCTTACAGATCACAACACCTTGTTTGATACAACTGTGCCCATATGGGCCTGGCTGATGTTTTTTAACTCTTGTCTAAACCCCCTGATTTATGTTTTTTGTTACCCCTGGTTTGTTAAATCTATTAAGCTCATTGTTACATTTAAGATCCTTGAGCCTGACTCCTGTGAGGCCAGCATACTGTAGAGAGATAATGTGTAGTCACTGACATGACACCTCTTCTGTGAAGAAGGAGTGAAGAAACAAGAACAAGAAATTCCTACTGAGTGAGGCATAGCCTGTATATTTTACTGGGTCATGGACCTAACTCCAGATTATTATCAACAAGTGTTGCCAGCGCAGGATGGGTCTGGTTTAGGAACCAAATGCACTGGTTCATTTTTAATCACTGCACTCTGAAAATCCAAATTTTGTCACTGCATGATGTCACTACAATAAAGCCTTTGAATAATCAACCTCTACACCAGCAAAGGTTTAAGTCAAGTATTTATATCCTTGGGTTTATTATAGGATGTTTAGAACTTGTATTCCAGACTGGTGCTGTTTTTAGTGTTTGAATTTATATTTATAATCTGTTGCTACAACCTGAAAATCAGATCTAAGCAGCATTGTGCTGTTAGTAAATGGACTGCATTTATATAGCACTTTTCTAGTCTTTTCTTGTCCCACTCATACAGCACTTCCAGACAGTGTATCTCTATCACACACATTCACGCCTGATTGAGTCCCAAGTACACTTCAACATGTGGACTGGAGGAGGAACTGTGGAGCAAACCACCAACCTTCTGGTTAGTTAGTGAATGACCTCCTCCACTCTACCACCAGAGCCACATCAGTCTCCTTTAGTGTTGATAAATACTGTATGTCACCGACGTAACACCTCTTCTGTGAAGAAGGAATGCGGTGTGTATCGGTGTTAAAAATGCATTAAAAAGTCTTGACAAATATAAAGTATATGCGTATTTTATAAAGTACTTGCCACAGAAATCTAATGAAAATATGATTATGTTTCATCTTCTCTTTATTCTCTTAATTTGGTGTTATTGCATAACTTAAATATGATATGCTACCTCTCCATTGTTTGCACTGGGCTGGTGTTCTGTTAATGGCCATATGTCAGTCAATAGAATCAGACATAGAGTAAAATGAATTTAAAAGTTCATGGATAACAGAAAGAATATATAGTGAGGGCACATTGAATACAGGAAATAGCACGTTGTGCACATGAAATGTAGTTAGTTTTATTAATACACTTTTTAACTAATTTGTGTGCAAGTTTTAATTCATTCATTCTCACTTTTTTAATTAATTCATGAGCACAAGATAAGTGTAGCTACATAGAACCCTCACTACAGACACCTCTCTCTCTCTGAAGCATATCAGTGTTAAAGTGATTATTAGCCAGCAAGACAGAGTAATTACATTAGTTAAATAGCTTACATAATACTTTAGTTTGTCATTAATCATTAAGATTTATATAGTATATAGTTTATAAAATATCACAACCTCATCAGACTCTCCCACACTTTTAGCTGAAGAGCTGGCTCCTCAGTACTCTCTGACACCTGGCACGTGAGCACTGAAGAGTCAGTGCTAACTGGTGAGCATATCTGGTAATTGTCAGCATAGGGTGGAGGAGAGCCCAGGTTTTACTTAAATTATGTCAATTAGTTAATGGAAGATAATATGAAGGCCAGTATTTCCTGTTCGCCCTCCTTCTTTCTCTCTTTCTCTTTCTCTTTCTCTTTTTCCCTCAAGGAAGATATAATAAAACAAAATCAATCATTCTGTTATCTTATTTTTAAAGATTGGGCTCACACATGCCTGCCTGCTGCAGCAGCCCAGACGTAGATGCACAGGTGAGCACTATGAGTATGGAGTTAATTGTATTGAGTTTGAGCTTTAAACCACTGGAGATTTTTAACATTAACTATCCACTTGTTAGGTCATGACATCATGACCGATAAACATACTATTTCCAGGTCCAACTTCACTGAGGCTCTCATGTTTTCAAGATAGCTTGATACCATACCAGTTAGCATGCTGCTGGCATCAAACGTTGTTTTTAAAATTCCTTCAAAAATTTACACTTATCAAGTGCAAATACTTTCTCTTCTCCTCCTTGTTACAAGGAAAGCAGTAAAGTGACAACTGAATAGGTTTTGTAGACTCAGATGTATTCAAACAACATGGGAAACATCTGTGTAGCATCTTGAAAACAAAGAGAGCCTCGACGAAGTTGCACCAAGAAATAGTATTTGTATTGGCCGTGATGTCAGATTTAACAAATGGATAGTGTCAAAACCGCATCAGACTCTCCTTCACCTCCTTATTAGTTAAAACTTAAGAACAAATGTTTTTTTTGTGAGCTCAACCTTGTAAAAGGTGCCCTCACTATATATATATTTTTTCCCTCTCCATGACCACTCTGGGGCTTCATACACACACATATAAATGTTACAGGATCTTGGCAGGAAATCTACAAATTTAAATTTAAATTTACAAAAAATTTCCTAATCATTGGAAGAAATTATTATACAGTTGGCAGCATAAAAAGATGACAGGAAATCTTGGGAGACAAAAGGGGTACATAACATTCCACAAAGGCCCTGGCCAGATGTTGAAGGAAAGAAAAGACAGGAGGTTAGCTAACTTGGGTGCAGGTCTGAAGACAGTGGGCTAAGTGCTGGCTGAATAGGAATCTGACTGGAGGCTTACAGAGGCTGTGACTGCTGCGCTTGCTGTAGGCAAACGATCCTTAGACTCATTGTTTAGGCTGGAGGCCTGGAGTTAGTCAACTGACAGTCAGATTTGGGGCTAGCAGGCTAAAGGGCGGGGTGAATGTTAGCAGGCCAAAAGCTAGCTGACTTGAATACTGACTGAAAGCTAGCAGGCTGTGATATAAGTGGTGGAGAAAAAGGCTGGTGGCTATCAGGTCCAAGGCTAATTGGCAGGAAGACAGGGTGGTTGCTTTTGGGCCCAATGCTAGCAGAGTGGAAAACAGACTAGAAAGCAGGCTGGAAGTTAGCAGGTCCAATGATTGCTGACTTGGAAGCTGGCTGGCTCAGGAATAGCCTGCCCTAGGCAGACAATGGAAAAGGAGCACATTATGTTACTGTATACAATACCAAATTACGAGAGTTGAGAGAATGTGAAACATAATCACATTTTACTTCATAAAATACACATAATATTTAATATTTATCCAAACTTGAATTTGTAAATTTAGTGACATCAATACATACTTCATTCCCTCTTTGATTCACAGGAGTCAGGCTGCAGTATCCTAAATGTAACAATGAGCTTAATAGATTTAAGAAACCAGGGGTAACAAAAAGAATAGATCAGACAGTTTAGACAAGAGTTAAAATAGAATAGCTAGGTCTTTAACGGTACTGTAACACCAAACAAGGCGTTCTGACTTACAAGAGAGGAACAGTAATATGGGCAAAGGCATGTCAGAAACACAACTACAACAACACCAAGAGTCCTGGCTTAGTATCAGTCACCACAAATACTCCCAGATACTGAACTATGATGACAGTGACAGGACCAATAAAGATTTAAAAGAGGTCAGCAACAGTTAATGACAACCACACACCCTCTAAAACAGGAATAATATCTGCCTGGTTTCAAATTATTGGTCAGTATAAAATGATAAATCAACACATCATCAGATCATCCATCACTATCAGAAACTGATTACATATTTTACTACTTGAAGTGGGAGATGGAGATGATGACCAGCAGGTTGAGAGTTGCAGTGAGCAGAAGAGAGATGGAAGACAGCAGAATGTAAATAAGCAGGCTTCCTGCAGGAGGATTTGAGGAGATTGGGGGATTGAGAGATTAGGATGAGAGGAGATGCTGCTGCGCTCTGGCAGCTTTGAGACCAAACCTCTCCATCATACAGCTGACCCCCCATGCCCTACAGTTTTTTCTCCCCTCTCTATCAAACTGAAGTGTCTCCTCCTTATTCTTCTGAGGGCATCATTTTCATCTTGCACTTCTCTCTGTCCAGGAATGTTTAACTATCACAGTATACAACATTTGGCACAAGTGTGAGTGAAATTTTGCAAAAAATCTACAATAGGCCAACAGAGGTACACAAAGAATGCATAAGAGGGGGGAGGGGGCAGCACCAACCACTGCAGCACCAACCACTGACCTCAGTGAAAGACCATTTAGGCCATGTTCTGGGATTTAACTTTGTAAACAAGTCACAAGACACTGTGACTAATGCTGTGGTATGGTGTAATGTTAATAGGTTAACTGACAGAAGTAAGTGCAAGATGAAAATGGCAACCCACTGAGGAATAGGGAGGAGGCACTTCAGTTTGATGGGAAGGAACAAAAAGGCCTGGGGCATAGAGGACGAGTGGTTGACATGGAGAAAAGCGATAAATCAGCTGTATGACAGGGAGGTTTGGTCACAAATCTGCCAGAGCACAGCAGCATCTTCTCTCATCCTAATCCCCAATGATGGAGACCCTGGAAGTAACTGAACTCTGCTTTCCACAGCTCCTCAACTCCTCCTGCAGGAAGCCAAAGCGCCCTCATACTGAGGCTGTGCTTATTTACATTCTGCTGTCCTCCATTTCTGTGCTCACTGTAACTCTCAACCTACTGGTCATCATCTCCATCTCACACTTCAAGTAGTAAAATATATAATCAGTTTCTGATAGTGATAGATGATTGGATGATTTGTTGACTTATAATTTTAAACACTGCTTTTTAAATTTTACATATGGATACCATCTGATTGATTCTTTTTCAATCTAGGCAGCTGCACACTCCCACCAACCTCCTCCTCCTCTCTCTGGCTGTCTCAGACTTCTTTGTGGGCCTCCTGATGTCCTTTCAGATTCTCCTCTCAGATGGCTGCTGGTTTCTTGGTGACCACATGTGTATTCTGTACGGTGTTTTAGACTTCATAATTACCTCTGCTTCAGTGGGAAACATGGTGCTCATATCAATTGACCGTTATGTGGCTATCTGTGACCCTCTGCATTACCCCAACAAAATCACTGTGAGAGGAATTACAATCTGTATTTGTCTTTGTTGGTTCTGTTCTGTTCTATACAACACTCTCACACTGAAGGATAACGTGAATCAATCAGGCAGGTATAATTCCTGCATTGGAGAGTGTTTAGTTGTCATTAATTACATTGCAGGAGTTGCTGACCTTATTTTGACCTTTATTGGTCCTGTCACTGTCATCATAGTTCTGTATCTGAGAGTATTTGTGGTGGCTGTGTCTCAGGCTCGTGCCATGCGCTCTCATATTATAGCTGTCACACTTCAACATTCAGAGTCTGTGTTTGCCAAGAAATCTGAGTTGAAAGCAGCCAGGACTCTTGGTGTTGTTGTAGTTGTGTTTCTGATGTGTCTTTGCCCATATTACTGTTCCTCTCTTGTAGGTCAGAACACCTTGTTTGATACAACTGTGCCTTTAGAGACCTGGCTGTTCTATTTTAACTCTTGTCTAAACCCTCTAATCTATGCTTTTTGCTACCCCTGGTTTGTTAAATCTGTGAAACTCATTGTTACATTTAAGATCCTTGAGCCTGACTCCTGTGAGGCCAGCATACTGTAGAGAGATAATGTGTAGTCACTGACATGACACCTCTTCTGTGAAGAAGGAGTGAAGAAACAAGAACAAGAAATTCCTACTGAGTGAGGCATAGCCTGTATATTTTACTGGGTCATGGACCTAACTCCAGATTATTATCAACAAGTGTTGCCAGCGCAGGATGGGTCTGGTTTAGGAACCAAATGCACTGGTTCATTTTTAATCACTGCACTCTGAAAATCCAAATTTTGTCACTGCATGATGTCACTACAATAAAGCCTTTGAATAATCAACCTCTACACCAGCAAAGGTTTAAGTCAAGTATTTATATCCTTGGGTTTATTATAGGATGTTTAGAACTTGTATTCCAGACTGGTGCTGTTTTTAGTGTTTGAGCCAGGTTTTGGATTTAAGTGTATCCCACACTCTCAAAGAGGTTAAAAAAAGTAGCCTAATTTATATTTATAATCTGTTGCTACAACCTGAAAATCAGATCTAAGCAGCATTGTGCTGTTAGTAAATGGACTGCATTTATATAGCACTTTTCTAGTCTTTTCTTGTCCCACTCATACAGCACTTCCAGACATAGTGTATCTCTATCGATTTTGTAAAGCCTACAGCAATATGCTGATGCACATCTCCTGACAGCAGGTAACAAAAGTGAACGCAGCATATGCAACAAAGTTCTCCAAGACAATTAAGAGCCAGATTTCTTCATTTACAAGTGCAAAGGCTTGTCTTCCCTCATATTCTGAAACGTGTGAAATCCAAGCACTGATCTGTCCTTCCTAACACACATATTAAGCTCTATTTCAAATTGACTCTGAAAAACAAGGAATGTGAGTCAAAAGTAGCTATATGCACCCATGAAAATAAGGTGTCTTTTATTTATTTATCTATTTATTGATTTTACTTCGATTTGGAGTTAACATGTTTTTATGTTTGTGTGCATGTGTGTGCATGTGTGTTTTTGCCCTACAAGGATGCTTGTGCATAAAGTGATGTTATGTAACCCTAATTTTTGTGCTTAGTTTGTAACTGGTTGGCCACACCTGGGCTTTACAGCTGTCAGAGTTCTACCCTGGAGGTAAAATTCATTTGTGACACCACTAATGTGGCAGTTCCATTATTGTGACACCAATAATGGAACTGCTAAACTCTGTCCTGCCCTGTTACATTCCAGACTTGATCTCTTCAGATTTGAACTGAACATTTGAGTTTTAGGATGGTTTACTTTTGTCTTAAAACTAAATATAGACAAACAGTATAACAGAGTCTATTCTATTCTGGACCAAAGAAATTAAGACTACTTTAACCCCTGATTGTAACTACAATTATACAGATTTTTACTCAAAGCATCAACATGGCTTTAATATTGAAGTGAAGGCCATGTCAGTACTCTGTATCATCATTGCTGTATTTTACAATCTATGCTATAAAATTTTCATTAACATAAGGATCTTTACACTGCATTTGTTTATGACAAGTGAGAGGTTTAATATTTACATGTTAAATAAGTCAGCTAAATAAGTTGCCGTGCTCTTTCAAAATAGACCTTATGATGACAGTAATGAGGCACTGATAAGAGAGACACCTGACATTGTCAAGTTGTAATCACACTCTAACTCTCAGTTAATTATGGTGTAGGCTATTTGGAAGCAGGAATGTTCCGTGACAGAAGCCAGTTTGGGAGGATAAAAGGTCACAAGAAACTGTGAGAATTTCATCTCTCTGCTGGAGCGTAAACATGTATATAGTTAGAAAGGTAGGCAAAGATTGTGCTGCATCTTTCACACACAGAGACGAGGCAGAGAGGGCTGAAGCATCCAGTGAGACATCTCTTCAACCACAAAGCTGCTTCATTTCCCTTAAATTCTTCCAGAAGGTAAGAAAAGCTGGAAACCACTGACTCACACTGTCTTTTTTAAAGCTCTGAATCTCCCAAAATCTTTTGGGATAAAATATTGAGAAGAAAAAAATCAGTCAATGAGGAGTCATTTCTCAAGTTTAAAATAAACACAACAAAACAAAACAAACAAAAACAACAACAACAAAAAACAGGAATTTTAAATAGGAAAATAAACATGCATTTCTGCCACACTGATAATCAGAACATTTTGCAGAAGAAGTGATATTTGCACACCTATAGACCTTCAGGTAGGGTGGAAACTGCACCCAAATTACTTTGACAGTTAATTCAGGTTTACACTGAAATTACAGCATTTATGTCTTTGAAAAATTCAGATAGGATGTTGGTTAACTGCAGATCTAGAAAATGTATTTCTTTATGTTCTTTTATTATTAAAAAATGGAAATACTATAATTTTAGATGGTGCCATAGAATAAGATATTCATAACAGAATAAAATATTTTGTTTCTGTTAGCATTAAGGTTGAAGTCAGGCTGGGACATGGTCATAAAGAATGAGTGAACTTATTTAGTCACCACAGAAGAGCATCTAACACAATCCATTTAAACTCTCAACTAAAAATCCATCCATTTGTGCTTTCTCTCTACCACTTGTTCTCTCAGCGATTTTAAAAATGCTGAGGAGAAACATTAAAATTCAAATACTGCCGGTAGGTATTTTGTAAGATGACATTTAGATCATTGAGTATGTATACCAGCTTTCATTCTTCTGTCTGGAAAAACTTTAAGTGTGACTTCATAGGTATGATTACTCCAACTGTGTTTCAGGACCTTGTCAGCAGACCACCAGCATGTTCTGCTTCATACTGTACCTGGCTGCATTCAGCATGCTGACAGGTAAGAAGCCTTCACCAGTAACAACACAGCCACACTGACTTTATTCACACTGCATCCATTTTCTCAACTGCAGTTGAAATATTAAATATTATATGATGAATAATGTACTGTCTAGTATGCATGGACACCCTACATACCCACTCCACCCCAAGTTTAGAAGACAGCAACACTAATCCTATATGAAACACAAAACAGGAAGCACAAACTTTTTTTGTAATACAACTCCCCAAGTAGCCAGCTGTAGAGGTGCTGGCAGGCAGTTTTTGTTACTTCTGGACATAGCCAGGCTAACTGTTTTCACCAGTCTCCAGTCTGTGCTAAGCCAAGCCAACCAGCTGATGGCTGTAGCTTTATATTTACTACACAGATATGAGAGTGATATCAATCTTTCTATCTTGGAAAGAAAGCAAATAGGTATATTTCCCGAAATGTCTGACCCTTTAATTTCAGTCACAGAGGAATGAGGCTACATGGTAAAGGAACTGGTCTTCCTCAGGTTTATTGGTGTAAGAATACATATATTTCTCACAAAGCATGTCTCTGTAACAACAGGCACTGGTGCAGCAAGACAGACTTTTACCAGTTCTGGCGAGATGAACATTGCCTCGTGCCCCATCACCTATTATGGACAGAAATATGACAGAGTATATGTGAGTAATCTAAAGTCATATTTTTACAACATATAAATGTGTTTCCACCTACTGTGATTATTGTCCCTTTGTATGCACCTTTGGTGGAGATAATCTCTGCAGATTGATGAAACATAAGGAGCAGAATAAGATGAACTAATTGATGTTAAACTAGACTATGGAATTTTTGAACAGCTTCTGGAAAAGATGATGCTTGACTGCATTGATGGCTGCCAAAAAAAAAAAAAGAACATCATTGCTGGAAATGCTGCAAACTAATCAGTATTGCTAGAATAAATTTGTGTGAAGAAGTAGATGAAATTGTCTGAGGTGAAAAGGGGCTGAAAGATAAAACATGCCATGACAGGGGTTTATTTGGAAAAAAAAAAAAAAAAATCTAATAGAATGATTAAATATTCTCACAATTACCATAATTTTTTTGCTTATATTGTGAAAATCTATACTAGTGTGTGTGTGTGTGTGTGTGTGTGTGACAGAAACTATTAATTAGACAGATATTATTAACTATTAATGGCTAAATGTCTGTCAGCTGTGTGTAGCTAACTCCAATTAAGGTTTCCATCATGGTGGAACCAGCTTTTCTCTCCCCAAGGGACATTCAGACTTAAATGAGATTTGGCTTGGGGCACCTCTTTAACTCCTGCTAGTCAGTCAACAACCATAACTCCTATCACCAAAGTTTTTACACTGTGAGCAACACAAAACTTTGCTGCACGCATCTGCACAATTCTGTGCTTTTGTTGTCAAAAATGTGGAAAATAAAGTTTAAAAGGGGGTTTCTGTTTTGTTTCTGTTGGCTCTCAAATGATTGAAGGTTTTTTGAAATGATATTTGGTGTCATCAAATAAGAAAGTTTCATTTAATACATTTAATAAATTAACAAATATTTTTGCTGTTGTAATTTATTGGCTGTGCCCCCTCCTTTTGTACAGGTGGCCTTCAATGAAAGCAGATTTACAGTTTGCTTCAATGGCGAATACAAACCTGGTATCAAAAATGACTGTATTGTGATGTCTGGAGGAACAGCTGACAGAGGTGACTTGGCAATACTTACAAAAGAAATACCAACTGGATCTGGGGTCCACAAACTTCTGCCAAACCTCAAGGGTGCTGGGAAATGTGTCAACATCATCCCCTTAAAAGACAGTCAACAATATGAGGGGAGTATTTTTTAGTTTCATTTCTGTGACTTATTTGACCTCTGTAAGTGACAGTTGTTTTTTAAATGGAATAATACATCTGATCAGAAGACATATTACAAATCACAGTCTTTTCTACAAATTTTACACCTCATCTTAGTAGTCTCTGAATTTTGTCCATATTCCTGTTTTCAGATTGAACAAATTGAACTTGGCAACTTTGGGACACAATCAATTCTGGCAATCAAGACTTATTCTGGATACACACATGTTGATGTGGTAAGTGTAATAATCATAAAAGTATGGATGATTTGAAACATAAATGTATCATGAGCAAGCACTAGGTGACAGTGGCAAGGAAAAACTTCCTTTTAAGAGGCAGAAACCTCAAGCAGAACTGGACTCAGGGTGGGCAGCCATCTGCCTTGACCAGTTGGGTTAAGAAGGAGAGGTGGGGGTAGAGAATACAGTTCACCTAGGGTTGGGAGATATCACAATACTGGACTAGCATTATCTGTGTACTTTCTATCCTGTCCATATCCATTTGAAATCAGAAATTGGATTATGCTTTTGCTTTGATGCATGTTCTTGGCAAAACGTTTTGAAAGAGGGGAGTTGAATTTTGATAATACACATTTTTCTGTCTTCAAATGGAAATAATCAAAACAGAAATGGGGGTGGATGGCTAGTGATTTCACAGGAAATGCTCCATGAAGTCTTTCCACAAACACGTAATAATCAATTAATCTAATTTATAATTTTAAACAACTACTACGTTTTTTTTGGCACTTTCTAGGAGGCAGATGCAC
Source organism: Lates calcarifer (assembly GCF_001640805.2). Lineage (NCBI taxonomy): Eukaryota > Metazoa > Chordata > Actinopteri > Centropomidae > Lates > Lates calcarifer. The sequence goes on along the minus strand of NW_026117217.1, from coordinate 60,501 downwards.
AAGTCAATGGCCTCACAGTTTCTAAACAGAAGTTCCAGACAGCTGAAACGAATAAAGGGGTCATCACAGATGTGAGCGGATGCAGACTTTCAGGTTAGTGAGTCCAGTGGTTCCTAAAATGCAATTTTAGGCCTCTAAAGAAAAGTCGTAATATTCAAAATTGCGGTTAGTAACAACCTCATAAACCTTTCCAAACTCCTAGGTGTTGTTTATAAGACAAATACGACAGCAAGGGACCCAAACACCTGTTCTACAGTAACCTGTGACGTGAGCGGAGTCGCTCGTGCCGTCAGTGATTGTGGACCCATGGAGCGTTGCCAAGGCGATGGCAGGTAAATATTTGAGGAAATGATAAATAGGAAAGGAAATGTCTCCCTCACATGACAAGAAAACAAAAAGTCTGCTTAGTTATTTATCCTACAACTATAATTGGAGAACGGTTTGTGTACGTTTTCCCACTTCGGTTGTTCCGTATATACTGTGTAACATACAGGAATACGGTGAGAAGGCTCATGTTGAGTTCAACGCTGCTGCATCTGAGGTGCTCACAGGTTTACTTTGCTAATGTATTTATTTGAATAAACGCCGTGCCTAAACAGAAGGAAACAAGAAGTCGGCAGATTTGCGCGAACAACTCATCAAACAATAGTTTTGTTTTCCTTTTTGTTTCTTTTAACCCTTTCAACTTATAGGCTACATTAGCACGACATGAAAATTTCTATGCATCCCCTCATCTCCAGGGGAAAGAAGGCAAAAACTACGTAGCTATGTGAGAAATAATAAATATGACCATAATATTAAAATACAGTATTATTCATACACTATTATGTGTATCTCTGTGTGTTTTTCAAAAACATGCCATGCACATTTTACATTTACCTTCTCAGCCTTATAGCCAGGTGCAAATAGGAGAACAAGGGCAGACCAGAGCACTGTGTTTGTGCCACAGACTTATACAGTTACGTCGACATCTACTGGCCTATCATGCATATCACTGCGTTTACAGTCATTTTTGCAGATCAGTGTGGACGAAGGTCGTTGTTGAATGCGCAACTTTAGAAAAATACATTTGGGTAGCGCAATTTTTCACGAGATTCAATCATAAAAAGAAACATAATGGACTATGCAAACAAAACAGATATAGTTCTTATGTATTTTTCCATGCCAAACATTATTGTAATTTCTCCTGATTTGTTTGTTTTTCTTCTTTTATCTTGAGTTGTATTCATTACCAAACACTGATGATGTTAATTTCTTATTGTATATGTTCTTACCCAACTCCACCAGTTGCGTCTGGAACACCATGTGCACTGTGATCGGATCTACTGTCATCGATTTTGTCGGTGGGACTCATTCTGTCCCAGACCGCTGTGGGTATACTCTGATGAGATCTACACCTATTCTAGGCTTCCAGGTGCTGGGAGTGTTTCAGGAAAGACGCCGTCAAGATGTTAGTTTTTTAGACCGTGTGATACTGCAGCTGGACGAGGCAGATGTTCAGATCTCTCTGGAACAAGGTAGCAGAGTTCGGGTGAGTTACTGCCCCAACTACACCACTAATATCACTGAATCAAGTAATCTTCACATTGTTGCATTCAGAAATCACCACGATCCAATCAATCGATGATGTCTAGTAACCTACAATTAAGATAGTGACTGGTTAAGGTGGTTAATGGCCTCCAGAGTACGGTGCACATTTTGTAGCCAAAGACAAAACAGAAATAATTCAAAAACAGGTATTTGAACGGCATGAAAATTGACCATTGCACATAGCAAGACAAAATTATACAGGCTCAGAATCACAATTCATTAAAATAGCTGATATTCATGTGAAAAAAAGTATTTTTTCCTCATTGTTACAACACATTATGTGTCAGTGTCTTTTAGTTCAATTGACAATCAGGTGTAAATTCAAATAAGCACAAGCTGATGACAGACACACAGTTTGATTTCAGCACAGAGACATCTATAATCATGTTGACAAAAATCACTGAGGCTTCAGCAAAAACATCCTGTACTGTATGTGTGCACACAGCGTCATTGTGAATTTGTGGTGTTTATGTGTCTCCTCCACTTTGGTCCTCTGCTGTGATGAAGGTGAACAATAAAGTTTTGATGCTCAACACCACGGCTCAGGTGGTCCACGGTGTGGAGCTCACCAAGGACCAGACAGGAGTGACTGCTAAGATATCAGCCTCCAATTACACAGTTTCTGTCCTCTTTGATGGCACCACCTCACTGATCCACATGAAAGGTACACATAATTTAAACAATTAAGGCTAAAGGCAACCACAGAAACTGTGGGTCATATCATATTCCCCTATACTCCCTCATTCAAAGATATAGCCTTTCATGTTCAGTAAAGTAATTATAGTTGGAATTGTTTTCCTGAACAATGGCAGCTCTCTCCTTGCAGATGAGACAGGAAAACCCTTAATGGTCTTGAAAACCCACTCAAGTGTTTTCGGTTATTCTGGCTAATTAGACTAATCTCTGCTCAGGTTGAAGGTGAACAGAGCTATGTAGGGAGAATTATGTGTGGTATCAAATTCATCCAGCCCTAACAAGGCTGCAGCACAGCTAATGGGGGAGTCACAAAAAAAATATCACAAAACCTAAATAAGAGAAGAGATGAGAGATAGTTTGGAAGCTTTAAAAGAGTTAAGTTTAAATATCATGTTGTGATTATTCCCTATTGTCAGTAAATATGCCCTCTGAATTTGCCCTATGATATACCAAGGGTTTACAAAAGCTGCTTAAGTAATGATTGAGCAAGGTGACATCATCAAATGTAGACAATTCAAATGCTTCAATTCTAAACAGAAAGCCTAGTTTGTTGATTTCTAAGTATTTGTATGGAGAGTGATATGGGTACCATTTAGAGTTCTGATAGCAGAATAGTGACAGTGGAGGATGTGAGGAATGCTGTGGACTTCTTCTTCTGTGCATTTAAAAAAAGTCTGTGATTAATTTGGAAAGAATCAAAGGCAGACTGACAATGAATTATTGAGTGATTGAAAATAATAGGCATAATCCAGTTTTTGCCTCTTTCTTAGTATATTTTGTTGTTACTATTCTTTGCTAAATACTGAATTGCATGCATGTTAGAATATGAAACTGTTTTTATGGTAAATATCAAATGTTTGTGTTAATCTCTGGACTAACAAGATGATCTAATGTGAGATGCTAATGCTTATGCTTTAATCAACTTGAATCAGCACATGTACTGATCTGCTCAACCCTATCGGGAGGCTTTGTGTTGTGTTAAAATCAATGAATACCAGCTGATCCACAATTATTCATCTTTCTCTCCTGAAATTTGTCAGGTCCAAGTGGAGCACCCATGCATGGTTTATGTGGCCATTCCAGCAGGACTTTAAGTGAAGAGAAGGCCTCTGAACACAGCGCCTCCGGGTAAGACCTCAGACACAATGTCCTGTGGACTCCTACTGACTATTTGTAAAAAGTTGTTATCTAGTATTTTATATTATGTTGTTTGTTGCCCCACAGCTGTGAGATACAGTATGATGATGATGCTGACAGTACAATCAACTGCAACGCCACGACTGAATGGTAAACACCTGTAAACACAGACAGAAACACTTTTTGATTTATAAACAGGAAACTTTACCCACTATGACATGCTACATTTTTCATGTGGTGAACTCTTTTAAACAGTAATGGATTTGGAACCTAGACACTAGAACTCAGTATCTACTGTCTTTTGTTTGAGAACCATTCTTGTGTTGTACATAACACCATGTTTCATCTCACAAAATAACACTAAATAATAGCAGTTATACACAGTGCTACTAAGAAAATCCCTTTGTTTCGTGCCTTACTTTCTCTGTTGAATGGTCTTTCTGTCTCATTTTCCTCCTCTGCATCGCTGGAACAGGTGTAATCTCTTGAAGCAGGCTCCCTTCACTGCTTGTAACTTGCATATTGACCCAGAGCCCTTCATAAGTGCCTGCACACAAACATTGTGCAAATACCCTGCAGTGGATGGTCTCAAATGCCAGTTCCTGGAGGCTTATGCCAGAGCCTGCAGCCACCACAGCAACATCAGGATGGAGGGATGGAGGTCAAAGTCCAGCTGCTGTAAGGCTGTCTTTCAGTATCTTCTGTCATGTGTCAAAATGAGATAAGACAGTTTTGCAAAGTTGTTCTCATAATGCACCTGCAAAGCTCAGTACTGGAACTGAAATATTATCCACCCCAACTCTGAATCAATTCCAGGTCTGATTTGTTAACCCTAGATGTGAATCAGAATCATATACATGGGAAATTTTTTTAATGCATTTTAAAACTTTATGGATTCCTTGATTTATCTGTCTGTATGTGGTTGCAGCTGATTTCCGTCAGGACCTCTGTCAGGACCAGTTCTGCAGTGCTCATGAGTTCTGTGGTGAAAAGAGCAAAGGTGGGGAAGCTCGCTGTCTCTGCCGGGCCAGTTTTGCCTCTAAATACAAATCAACAAGCACCTTTGGTGAGTCAGCTATGACACAAGGGCATCTGTGCTGTTGTAAGTTGATTGGACAAAAGCTAAGTGAACATAATGGTTTGTAATGTGGGTTTAGGTGAGCCAACGATCTGCACGCAGAAGTCTGCTTCAGTAACTCTGGCTAAATGTCTCTTGGAGGACAAAGGCATCGACTACTCTGTCTTACACCTCAATGACCAGGCCTGCAAAGGTGAAATGGACAACCTGACCCACATGGTGACGTTCAGCTTCAACAGCAGCAACACTTGTGGTACAGTGGTCATGGTAGGTGCTCTGCTGGAGCCTAAAATGTTAATATTTATTTAATAGAATCTACAAATGAACGAACTTAGATGCACCTGAATGTGCAGTAACAATGTCTGTGTCCCTGTGTATCCCTGTAGTCAAACAACAGCCAGATTATCTACAAGAATACCATAGTGACACGGAACAGCTCCATGTTTGGCCTAATCAACCGTCACAGCCCAGTGCATATTGACTTCTCCTGTTTTTACAGTCAGCCTGATGTCAAGAGCTTGGGTATCACACTCAAACACAGGTGTGTGGTGGGTGTGTAGTATGTAGCTCCAGAGGCGTCACCTTTTGTTACCAAGAGAAAGCCTAGTATAGTTAGGACATGCGTGAGTGGAGGAGCACTGAATTATGTCTTTTCTCTCCAGCTCTGTGATCCAGCAGATTTCCTCTGGAGAATGGAATTACAGTCTCACCATGAAGGCCTATACCAGCCCTGACCGCATGCAAGCTATCCAGTCAAACAGTGACATTGCCCTGGATGAAAAAATCTGGGTGGAGCTAAAGACAGATGGGCTTGACGGAAAAATGGTTGTTATAGTGACTGACTCCTGCTGGGCGACCAATCAGCCTTCACCAAGCGGAAGCCTGAGATATGACCTCATCATTAATGGGTAAAACTCAAGGAGATGCCCTTGATCAAACTTGTCCTTGTTGTTTCTGGCCAGTCCCAGTCATGTGTGCTCTCCTGTCTTTGAGCAGCTGCCCTAACCCTGCTGACCAGACGGTGAAGGTGGAGGGCAATGGACAGGAAACATCCAACTACTTCTCTTTCAACACATTTCAGTTCTCTGGCAAGACTGGTGATGTCTACTTGCACTGCAAAGTAGAGCTGTGTGTCAGGCAGAGTAATTCCTGCATTCCGGTATGCCCTGTCACTATATTCACATAAATACATGAATAAATGTGTAAATAGTTAAATTTAAGAATATTGGGACAGCCCTGTGTGGACCTGAACCCTAAAACTGAATGTCTCTGTCTTTTAATCGCCTCACAGAGGTGCAGCCATGGTGAGAGAAGGCGCAGATCTGTCATGTCAAAATACAAGGATGAAAACCCTGCCTTCATCAACTTGGCCTGGACTTATTAAGTAAGTGCAGCTCTCCTATTGAATAATAGCATCAGAGCAAAATTTCCAGATCATCGTTGTGAAAACTATGCATCTCGATAACTTTTCAGGTAATCCAATGGGTTCTTAAATATGGTTTCAAAAGGGGACCTGGCTCAGCCCTGTCTCTAACCCCACCTCTTGAATAGACACAACACTAAACCGCACCATTGTGTTCTGAAACCCATTATTTTCAATAGTTTGTCACTGCGGTGAGCAAAAGCACAGATGTGCCCGCTTGGCAAGCTTGCATGTAATCCCATACCACTTGTTGCAGGATTCTATATTCTTCTTGTTGCCAAAAACTAAACACTTCCAGTTTGAATTGATGTCATGTGGATTTAAATGTGGAGACAGAACTTGGAAGCAGAGCAAAACAAGTGCTACCAGCTCTATCAAAAGAAGAATCATTACTGTGTGAGCATGCAGCAGGACATTGCTAAAAGAGCATTCAATCTTCCCCAGTCATCCTAACACCCCTATCATCTTCAGTTTTTACAAGCATTGCATAATATAACAATAAAAAGCAAAGATAAGTGAAAGTGTGGCTTGAGCTGTGACATCCAACTGTTTTTCATTTCCCTGCCATTTTGAAGAAGGTGCATCTGTATTAATTTATATTTATTTATATTTTATATAACAACTAACTAAAACTTGGATTTGGTTATTGTTTTAGGTTTCCATGGAGACTTGTACTAACCAAGAAGCTCAGGACAAAATAATTCCTGTTTTCTCCTGATGAAGAGTCTGTGATCAGTTATCTCTGAAGTGAATCTGTGCTAGCACAAATAAATGTAATAATGTCTTGTTTCGGGTTGTTTCCCTTCACAGGGTGAAAATTATTTCTGCAGTTTTGGAGAGGCTACTAATTTGATTAACGGCACCAAGCAATACTTGATAAGTAACAACATATACCTTGATACCGTAAGATCTCTGGGCAAATCTTGTATGGAATATAAGTAGCTGGCCCCTCTTGAGGAATTTGCAGATTATAGACAAAACAGACATGCAAAGTTGATTATATAAAGATTTGGTGAATGGTGAATATCCATTGTCCCTGTAGGGTTTTGTTGCAATCTTTGGAACCCTCACTGCTAGTTACAGGCATCCCAAGTTTGGACAAAGTTGCAATGAACAATGTGGGATTTTCTATGCTTTATCTACCTTTATTATGATAGCTTATAATCAATAAAGGCATTGATTGAATGTTATATGGAATTTGTGTTTTTTGTTACACAATCACAGGCCTAATTCTTTCTGCTGTGTCCTCATACTTATTTATGCGCTACTGAAGATTAGAGGTATAATAGTCCACTATTATCAGATATGATGGAGTACAGTTCATCAAACATTTTGGGAAATATTTTTGTGGTGGCGGAATGACCAGCACTATGAAGGACAAAATATGATGGAAGTATAAATAAATAAATGCAAAATAAATACATTTGGTAATGTAAAATGCTATTTCTACATTTATTTATTTATTTGTACTTATGTTTTGTCCTTCATACAGCACGAGCAGCGCTCTGACAGTTTGTTATTTTCCCTGATGCCTCTTTCCTAATTTTTTTGGCCTTTTCAGTGCAAATTGGAATAACTGGTGCTAGTTACTAGTCCATGTTTGTTTTGGTACAAGAGCACATTAAATTTTGCATTGCCACCACTCCAGTTGTGACTAATCAGTTGATTGGTGTGTCGTACTCATCGTAAGGATTATGTCTCTTCACAGTGGAAGACTAAAAAACCTCAGCTTATCCTAAGATTTGTTGCCAGCTTAAATAAATATTTGTGATCAATGAGAGGATCATTACATATCTGTCTCATCTGTCCTGTGATAAGGTTGTAATTCTGAGCCAATTAGCTTGTAGCCTTTAAAATACCAAGGTATGCTTTGTCTACCTTTGTTATGATACTGTATAATAAATACAAAACAGAAATGTATTGAAAGATTACATGAGATTTTTTTTGTTTGTTTTGTTTTGTTTTTCCAGTTATGCACAATAACAACGTAATAATAAAACAGTTTCACTTCCCATCAAAGAAAGCCCACCAGAAGGACATTGCAGAAGTCATGGTGAGGGATAACCATGACTTGTACCCAGCTTTTGGTACAGAGTTAACACTGCAGTGTAATGAGTGGTGAGGTTTTATCATTCGGGGCATTGGTGGCCTAAATGTTAGAGAAGATAAATGCCCTTGAGCAAGGGCATTTAGCAACTGTTAACAGAGCATGTCCATACCACATTACATCATAGAGCAAGGGCTTGAGAGGTTGATGAATATGCAGAGGAAGAACAGAAAGAAAGGTGGGACATATGGTAGGAGGAGAAACAGAGATATCAGTATATGTAACAGTATATCAGAGAGCTTTGGTCAGCAGCTTCTTCTCTTTCTAATGATGGAGAACATGGAGGAAAGCTGAGCTCTGCTTTCCACAACTCCTTAACTCCTCCTGCAGGAAGCCAGAGCCTCCTCACTCTGACTTACTACTTATTTACATTCTGCTGCTCATCATCTCTCTGCTCACTGTGACTTTCAACCTGCTGGTCATCATCTCCATCTCCCACTTCAGGCACACAACCTTCACAGAATACACTGTTATGTTGTTGACTTTAGATGTACAGGAAGTAGTGGCCTCAGCCCCCCGAGACCATAACTTACTGGTTGCTAGGTTACTATTCTGATAAATTGTTTTTAATCATTACTGTTTTTTGCACAGATACTGTTGATAATAATGGTCATAGCATTCAGAATGATTATATTTTCTTACTGCAGGCAGCTCCACACCCCCACCAACCTTCTCCTCCTATCCCTGGCTGTCTCAGACTTCCTTGTGGGCCTCTTGTTGATGCCAGTTGAAATACTCATGGCAGTGACCTGCTGGATCCTGGGTGACCTGATTTGTGTGCTTTATTACATGTTACCTGTCATCATAATCTCTGCCTCTGTAGGAAACATGGTGCTCATATCTGTTGACCGCTATGTGGCTATTTGTTACCCTCTACATTACCCTACCAAAGTCACTCCAAAAACTGGAACAATATGTGTTTCCTTGTGTTGGATTTATTCTGTTACTTACAGCATTATTCTTTTATATGATAACCTGAAGCAACCAGGCAGGTATAATTCCTGTAAAGGGGAATGTGTGCTCAAAATTGTAGGAGCTGTTGATGTTGTTGTTGGTTTCATTATTCCCATTACTGTCATCATAGTTCTGTATATGAGAGTGTTTGTGGTGGCTGTGTCTCATGCTCGTGCCATGAAGTCCCACATTGCATCTGGCTCTCTCCAACATCAGAAAACTGTAAAAGTTAAGAAATCGGAGATAAAAGCAGCAAAGACACTTGGCATTCTTGTAGCTGTGTTTCTGATGTGTTACTCCCCATATTACTGTGTGTCTCTCACAGGCAACATCATCTTAATAGGTTCTTCAATCGAGGTTTTTATGATTTTTGTAATGTATTTTAATTCCTGTCTAAACCCCATCATCTATGCCCTTTTCTACCCCTGGTTTAAAAAAGCTGCTCGACTTATTGTTACATTACAGATCCTGAAGGCTGACTCATGTGAGGCCAAGCTACTGTAAAGAGACATTGTGGAATGAGTGAAGATGCTGTTATTTTTATGTTGTGTGTGTGTATACAGCACATCTTGCTGCGTACATGCATCAATATGAATCATTGTTTTCAAGAACTTTTTTTTTTGTTGTTATTTAACTGGTTTCAGACATCAAAAACAACACAAGGGCTTGGGTTCATTTCCTGAGCCAGAGAATACAGGACATACAACCTGTCACCTATTAGATTTTAGAGAAAATAATACTTAAAAAGACCTGATTCATGTTTGAAGATTATTTTTACCTCCAAATGTGTTTAAACAATCCTTAAATAGGATAAAGTAAGCTATAGCAAAGATCAATTTAGTCAATAGTGAAACTTTTCATGCGGTGAAAAAATTGTAAATTTTAATACACAGCACTACTAGTTCCCCCTGTGTGTTAATTAAATCTGAAAATTAAGCAGTGTTATGGTTTGCCACAACACAAACAAATGGACACACATACACACACACATAAACAGACATTAGCCTCTGGAGACTGATCAACTCTCAGTGTATAGCCCATTACCTATTGCTAATGGCTGTGTACCTCTGAGAACGTTTTCACACCTGCTTGCACTAGGGTCAAATTGTGACATCAGTGCAATCAGAGGTGTTGAGGAAAAAAAAAACAAATCAAAACATGGTGCAGTCATTGTCTGAGAAACAAATGGTTCATCAAAGTATTTTTAAGCTGAGATCTTGACCTTTAACCCTTTCTGATGCAACTTCAGCACAAGACAGTTTTTGGTATGACACATTATTGTTGTATCTTATGTGGCTATATAACCCTCATTTGACAATAAAACAAGTCCAAAAACAACACCATAATTATTATCTGAGCCTCACAGCTATATGATATATACATATAACATTAAAATATAAGGTTGTTCATGGGTTTTATGACTTCTGGCTAAATGTTAATGGCATGATGTTCTGCATGTGGAGTGTGGAGAGAAGTTTTTAAAAAAACAAACACTAAAATTTTGCCATTATCAGAGAGAGCTTACACATAACAAACACTTAAAACCCAGGTGCCACATCTGCATTAAGTCAACATCAGTCAACAGCTTGGGCCGAAGTTCACGCATTACCCCTAAATCATAATAAAACCTATTCTGATTTGTGAATTGATGTGTAAACTCAGATGACATTGTTACACATCTCTCTCCAAAGTCCGTAACAGATATTCCAGTCACAAGGGTATGATATGCACTATACAATGGCTATTTTACTTTGTCAAGTTCAGTCATGTCAGTAGATTTTATGCTTTAATAGCATATATTCCCAAACATTGTAACACCAGCAAATGAAGAATTGTTGTTCAGTGAATCTAGGTTTTAGCTCTGCAGAGGGTGTCAATTTTTCCCTTAAAAATGTGGATCATCCGATTAACTGCAACTATATCTTCAGTATTTCCCCTCATAAGACTCAGACTAACAAAAATGTCATGAAATGTGATCATCAGTAACCCATCACTAGATTAAATATGTGAATATAATTTGATACTAGTATGTTTTGATGTATGTGTATCCATGTGTATAAAGGCAAAAGGTTGACAACAAATACTGTATTTTCATTAAAATTGAGAGCACAAACACGCTTGTTATGTGACCTGACTGAGAGCTGCACACTGGCTGCAATGGGAGGGGAGGTAGGCTAATGTGCTAATGAGTTGGATGATATTGTCTTATTTGCTATTTATTGATTAAGGTTATATTTTCAGAATATCTTCAGTTTTATTTTCAAAAGTCTGCATGATGTCACAGCTGTAGTATTATAAAAAAAATAATGATGTTGTGGTAGTTAATTATAATTTTATAATTTTAGATCAGATTAGTACAGATGTTGCACACTCTTGTTTGTAGTGTCAGTGATTATAAGTGTGGATGTTGGGGTGGACTCAAATGTACAGAACTCATTTCTATGTTGAAAGTTTGGAAAACAGTTATTCATTTTACACAACCTCAGATTTGTGTGTTATGGCCACAACACACACACACACACACACACACACACACACACACACACCTCTGGGGCTCTGAACCACTATCAGTGTGTAGCCCATTAGCTGCTGTTAATGGCTGTGTACCTCACTGACAACGAAAGTTTTCACACCTGCTTTCATTAGTGCCACATGTTGATACCACTGCAGTCAGAGGTGTTACTGCAAAACAAAACAAGCTCTAACATCAATACATGATGCAATCATTGCTAAGTAGACTGACTCAAAGTAAACTTTTCAGCAATAATGTTAGCTGATGTAATTTCTATCATTACCTATCAAACCTTGTAGTTTTTGCTTACACAATCCCATCACTATAGATGGATATTGTCCTGCAAGATTGGATATTATGGCGGAAAACAAACATTTTACTGATATGTTTAATATCAATGCCTCCCAACAACTGTACCAGTACACCATGACCGTACAGCTAACATGAAGTTATTCTGATTTTACCATATGACTGACAATATACAAAATATGATTCAGTGTTACAGATTAAACTACCCAGCAATGCATAAAATAATTTAAAATCAGCTCCATCTTGACCAACTGTTGTTAATTATACACTGCTTACATATAATAATAATAAAATATTATGAAATACAGTATATTGTATAATGATATAGCACTAACAGGGGCCATTCTGCCCATTTGGTACATTTACTTGTGATACTTTAGGTGCACTTTGCTGATAATACTTTTGCACTTTTGCTAGTAAGTTAAATTTGAATCAAGGGCACTTGTAACAGAGCACTTTCACAGAGTGGTGTTGGTATTGATGTTTAAATAAAACATATTTTACTCAAATGTTTTACAGTATACTTTTTGTACTTTAAGTACAGTTTACTAATGCTTTACTTTAATAAGTAATAAGTGCAGAACTTTTACTTGGAGTTTTGATCACGAGGTAAACAAAGTAACAAAGAAGCAAATATTTCCTCAACCTCTGTTTAAATATTTAAATGTCAAAGAAAAATGTATTAATTCAAAATAATCAATACAGTAGCTATAGATAGCTAAATAAATGAATGGTCACTGATGAGTCACATATAGTTCTACAGGAACACTAAGAGTTTTAGTAGAACACAGAGGTCTATGACATGACAGTGCAGGTGTTCTGCAGACACAGGTTTCAATTCAGATTTATTCTTCAGAGTGCATTGACAGAGTATCTGTACTTCACTATTAACATTTTATCATAAAAAGGAAACACACCAATTTTGAAGGCTAAGAGCTCAAATGCACTTTACAGAAACATCAGCTGTAAGTTAGTTTAGGGTGCAGACATGAGTGTGCACTGTTTAAAAACCTGTAAAAAGGTGATGAAGAATTGTTAGTGACAAAAATTGTCAAACTTTATTTAATATGGAGGACAGGCAGCTTCCACTCATCTGTACTGCTTTAAACAGATGAACTTCACCACAGGTATCTTGTGGATTAGGACTTTCTCTGTCTGTCTGAGGCTGCAGTGTTCATTACAGCCCTAATCCAGTGTTTCCAGTATTCACACAGAGAAGGGATAATGATGGGTCACTTATGGTTGGAACACACCAAAGTATAGACAGAAATGAAACTCTCCTAGCTCAATCTTCAGTGCAAAAGATCAATAAAAGTAAAAGTAAAATATCTGGTTGTTTGATCACTTACTCTCTCTCTCACTCACATACACACACACAGTAATTCTCAAGTGGCTGATTCCAGTCCAACACAGTTTGTCATTTGCCTCTGGACACTGAACAACTTTTAGTGTTAGCTGCTGTCAGTGGCTGTGTACCAGGTGTGAAAACTTTCTGTTGCCAAGAAAGTTTTCACACCTGCTTGCTTTAGTGACAAATAATGGCATCAGTGCAATTAAAGGTGTTAGGAAAGAACAAAGTCTAACATGATGCAATGTCTTCAAAACAAGATACAATTAATGCTTTGGAAACAAATTATTCTTCAAGGTACACAGAAATGTTTTTCAGTTGGCATCATATTTGTCATCACCTTAAACATTTGTGATGTAATCTCAACACATCAACAAGTGATGTAATCATTGCTACAGAACATTTTTTCTCAGGTACAACTAATCTTCCAGAAAATTTTGTTTAGCAGATGTTTTGAGATTTTATCCTAATACAAATTATTTAGTTTTTGGCATGCAGACAGTTTTTTAAAGACCTCATTACTACTTAAGAAATAGTGTTTTTATAACCATGGATGTATTATAAGATGGACACCAGACTCAAAGACGGCATCTATTTACTTGAATAGACTTTAGAATGGGATGGCATTGTGGGACTGTTTTGCAAATATAAAACTTCATAAAGTACTCATAATACGAAGAGTAATAATCAACATTTTTTGCAGTTTGAGGTGTCGTGTTAACAGTTTTATAACTGTGATCTAAGGAGAAAATGCTGTTTGGATTTTTTTTTCCATGATTATAACTGATGACAATGAGATGTGTCCACCATCCTGATTAACCAGGACATGATCTTATGCAAGACCCATCACTTTTATAATGTTATTTTTGATGCACAAAGAAAACCTCTTTGTGTCTTGCAATCATGAGAAGACTATCTCGTGATTATGACACACTATTGTCGGGCCTTTTCCCTCCATTCCTAACATGTAATTTCCTGAAGTTAAATGTTTGCATGTATTCAGAACAGACCGTGCACATTCCTTTCAGCTGATGATCATTCATTACATATTTTGATGTCTGAGAAGTGCTCATTCACTTGTGTTTAGTCTTTGTGCTCAAACAGGTTTTCTGTAGGGGGACCTAAATTTCTTGATCTGCCTTACCCTTTAAGTAGATGATATGCACTACCCTTTGAAATGTTTATGGGTAATTTTTTCCACCAAAATATTACCCAGCTTCACACAGAGAAATATTTATTTGTTTATCAATTTCACCAGTACCATATATGTTTTTGATTAATGCCTCTTGAGGGGTTAAAATCTCATTAATATTTTGGTAAAAGCACAGATTATCAATTACCTTAACATAAAGGGAAATTGATAGTACCTGGGTCAAAGTGGCACTAAATTCAAAAATCCTCCCTCATTGGCCACAGACAGCAGGTGACATGGTTTTGGAGGACAGCAAACTAATTGGTGTTATTGGCTATCAAATTAGTAAAAATATTAATATAAAAAATATTAAAATTAAGTAACTAATTATTACATAAATAAATAGGATTTATTTTTGCATTAAATCCACCTCAGGGTACCAGATAGCCAATTCATTAAATCAGTCTCTTGAAATATACTAATTATTAATTTGGAACCTTGATTAATAAACAAGTTAATAACTACAACCAAAATTACCATATCAATAGTTAGTAAAAGTTGAAGGATTTCAAGTTCTGCAGCATAGAGGCTGGTAATACCCACTTTTGTGCAACATTAAAAAGACCAGCAAACTATTCAGTGTTCAAATATCAAATCAAACAACTCTAACCTAGTCTACAAACACTATGTACATGTGTGCGTGTGTGAATGTGTATATGTGTGTGTGTCTGGGGAAACAATGGCAACAAAGTACATCAACTGTATTTTGCAGAATATACCAAATGACCAAACTAATTTCCAATGACTATTGGATCAGTTAAGGATGGGCTTTGTTGATGCATTTTGGTTCCGAATTTACTCTTTAGAGATATAAAGATAAAAATATAAAGATAGATAAACAAAAAAAAAAAAACTATTAATCTAACCCTGCACAGCCTGTGTCAAATGCTTAATTAACATTATATCATTCAGATGGTAATTTTGATCAACTGTTCATGTCAACCTCTGGGTCATAATTCTGAGTTGGAAATGCACAGATTTTCTGACCATGATGAAAGCTTGAGGGAGAAGGGATCATAAGTTTCATGTGATGTCAGCTGTGGTGTGAGAGTGGAAAAGGGAGGAGCTTGATAAAAGGGCTCAGTGACAGAGAGCTCTGGCCAGAAAGCCACCAGAGTTTTGCAGCTTCTGCTCTCTGATGATGGAGACTCTGGAAGCAGCTGAACTCTGTGTTCCACAGCTAAACTCCTCCTGCAAGAAGCCTACACAGCCTCACACTGAGGCCATGCTGATTTATGTTCTGCTTTCCTCCATGTCTCTTGTCACTGTGGCTCTTAACCTGCTGGTCATCATCTCCATCTCCCATTTCAGGCAGATATGATCATCTAAAATGTTATTATTTACAGAGATAATTTTACCTTAAAGAGGAAATTGTTTTGATCTGGTATACAGATGATGTTACACCTAGATGCTAGAGTTATTCTATGGTTATTTACAGTGTATCATAACTACTTTTTTCTCTTCCTCTTGCATTTAGACAGTGTGGCATTACTCTAATTACAGAAACTAATTCAGTGATTTGTCATGACTGTATGATTGCAGTATGTTAAGTGATGATGATAATCTCCTTCTTCCAGGCAACTCCACACCCCTACCAACATCCTGCTCCTCTCTCTGGCTGTGTCAGACCTGTTGGTGGGTTTCCTGCTGATGCCAGTTGAAATTATCTACATAGAGGCGTGCTGGTTTCTTGGTGACATTGTATGCACTCTGTATTATGTTGTAGACTACATCATTACCTCTGCCTCAGTAGCTAACATGGTGCTCATATCGGTGGACCGCTATATAGCTATTTGTGACCCCCTGCGTTACCCCACCAAAGTCACTAAGAGAGAAGCAAAAATTAGTGTTTGTCTGTGTTGGGTTTGTTCTGTTATATATAGGATTCTCCTTTTAAATGATCACCTGGAACAACCAGGCAGGTCTATCTCGTGTTTGGGAGAGTGTGTGGTTATCATAAATTACATTGCAGGACTTATTGACCTTGTTTTCACCTTTTTTATACCAACTTCTATCATTATAATTTTGTATTTTAGAATATTTATAGTGGCTGTGTCCCATGCTCGAGCCATGCGCTCTCATATTGCAGCTGTAACAGCCCGGCATTCAGGGACTGTAACTGTGAAGAAAAGGGAGATGAAAGCAGCCACAACTCTTGGTATTGTTATAGTTGTCTTTTTGTTTTGTTTCTGTCCATACTATTTCCCTGCTTTGGCAGGTGAAGACACTTCAGTTGATGCTTCATCTGTAGCCTTTGAGCTCTGGCTGACACATTTCAACTCCTGTGTGAACCCTGTCATCTATGCCTTTTTCTACCCCTGGTTCAGAAAATGTATAAAACTCATTTTGACACTTCAGATACTGAAGCCTGGCTCCCGTGATACTCATCTACTATAGCGACACAGTGATAATATGCTTTATTAAAGGTAAATATATCCATTTGTGCTGTTCTTGAGCACAAATATCTAGGATCAAGTGAAAGCCTGTTAATGTTTATAACTGTACTGTATATGTGTGGATACATTAAACTCTTGATTAATTGTCATCTCTGTGAAACATTCTGCTGTCAGCTTTACTCTGGTACATATGTATGTGCATTTATAGTGAGTGTGACATTTATGTGTGAAACCTCAACAGGCCATGTAGCTCATGCTAATATCATATAAGTTTTAGGAAGGATGTATAGTCCGTTGTGTTATAGTGAATGATTACAGTTTACCCCGTTTCTATAGCTTTGCTTAAGAAAATAATTTAACTTTAATCAATTCAAGATTAGAGTACTCTTAAAACACAAGATGAATTCAAAACATTCAGAGAATTGAGTCTAGGTGTGTCTAGATGTGTGCTTTACATACAGCATATATGATATTTCCATGATTAAAGAAAAATGTCCTAATACAAAACTCACTTACTCATGATCTTATTCATACATGAAGTCTTATATTCGGTTTTCAAAACTAAAGCATCGTCTGACTTTTGTTTCATGTTCCCCTGTCAGACATGATATACACAACAGAGCAGAAAAACATCTTTTAACATTTAAATTATACATTTATGTATACAATAATGCATGGTCATGTTTTATTGGACACTGTGGCAGGAAGCTGCTTTGGTCAAATCTAATCTGTATTCTCAACTGCATTTGTTTCCTGTTTTAGCACTTGCAGCCAAGATACAATGAAGGCTGCAGGAACTAAAATAGGAAACAACCTGGTTGAATTTAGGGGACATAACATAAGTGAAGATGAACAAAAGGTACAAACGATAAACATGCAGGCCCTGATCTAAAATGTAGGGGGGATTTTATTAAAACACACCCACATACACATATTGAGTGCTGTGGCAGACCATGCTGCTCATGCGAAAACAGCCATTTACTGTATGTATCACAGTCATTTCCCTCATCATACAAAAGTAACATACTCATTGATTATTCCATTAACAATTTTTAGAATTAGAAAAATTCTCTGACGTGATGTTGCACCCTCATGACACTTATGAATCATCATCAGTGACAGGTAAATAGTTGTACAATTTTCTGGGATTGGAAGCAGACAGCAGGGTACATGCCATGGAGACTGCTTTTTTCATTCCATAGTTAAAATTTTTGATTGCACCATGTAGTACATCAGTTCAGTACAAAATTAACATTTGTCCTCTGAGTCAAAAATGTTGACCCTCTGGTGATACCAGGAGGAAAAGTCAGGGGACTATGTTGAGCCAATGTTGAGAGAGATGATGGGGGTAGTATGTCTCAGCTCATCTCTGTTATGGGTCAGGGATAAAAGTTGTTTTTATTGCGCTGTAGCATCCTCGAGGGGACAGCAGGGTTGAGTTGGCTGTGAGCAGTGATTATGACTCTCTGCAGGGCTTTTCTGTAAGCGACTGGATAATTTCAGTATGCTTTCTACTGAGTAGCTGCATAGACAACAGCAGAATAACACAAAATTATTGTCTGTATTTATATCTGTATCCTTTAAAAAAGTTAAAAAAAAACAAAACAAAACAAAACAAAAAACAAACAAAAAAAAAACACTGAAACAAACTGTTGGATGGGATGAATATGTCCTCCTTTTAAGTGGACTACAATAAGATGGCAGCTGCATCAATGGATAGGTGTAGAGATTTAGAGATTCTTTTGAAGCTGACAACAACTCGTGTAGTCTGTTTTTCTGACTTTATTTTCTGACAACATAGATTTGAATGAGAGTTGTGTGGCGACTGGCAAGTTTTCAATACATTCCACGTGGCTGAATCAGTTGTCCCACAAAGCAGCTTGTTATCACTTTGTTAGTACGCTTCCTCTTTAGATATTTAAAATTTGCTTTGGCTGACTACATTCAGGAATACCAGCAGGATGAGTTTGACAGACTGGGCTTTGGTCCTCTGACAAGTTGGAATTTGCATATGGGAGGGGAGGAAGAAAAGTATGATGAAGAGCTTTGATCAGGGAGTTGTCAGAGCTTAGCTTGTCCTCCCTCTCTGAAAATGGAGGCCTTGGAAGAAGCTGAACTCTACTTTCCTCAACTCAACACCTCCTGTGACAGGATGATGTGTCCACACTTGGAGGCTGCGCTCATTTACACTGTGCTGTTTGGCATCTCTCTGCTCACTGTGGTTCTTAACCTGCTGGTCATCATCTCCATCTCACACTTCAGGCAAACATAAACTTTCTCCACATGGCCCTAAGAAATGTGTACTTTTTGCCCCAGTTAGATACGTGAAGAAATGGCTTTAAGCTAGGTGACATAATGTCTCATTTAGGTCTCTGAGCAAAACAATAGCAGATTAGAACATTCTGACAGTAGTTTTATTTTTATGTTTGATACATTGTGTTTGACACATACTTCAACCTTAACCCTATTTATTATTTTTTATTTTTAAAGCTAATGATAAACATGATTATGGTGTCTTTGAGATACTTAGCAAAAATATTATTTAAAAATGATTAGTAATGATTCCCACATCAGGCTCCTGCACATCTTACATCAGAGCATTCAGAATATTTGCAAATAGTTTTACTATTGCATCTTGTTACAGGACATACTTTTAGTGTTGATATTCTCCCATCCATTTCAGGCAGCTCCATACCACCACCAACCTCCTCCTCCTCTCTCTGGCTGTTGCAGACTTCCTTGTGGGTTCTCTTCAGATGCCAGCTGATATTCTGCTCTTCCAAGGCTGCTTGATCCTGGGTGACTTTATACGTACTGTGAATTACTTTTTAGGTTTCCTCATTGTCATTTTTTCAGTAGGAAGCATGGTGCTCATATCAATTGATCGCGATATGGCGATTTGTGACCCAATGTTTTACGCCACCGAAGTCACTTTGAAAAAAGTTCAACACAGCACTTGGATACTGAAGGATTTCTTAAAACAATCAGACAAGTATATCTCTTGTTATGGAGTTTTTGTAGTTGTAGGCAGTTTTGCTGAAGGACTCTCTTAGTATTGTAGTAGCTGTTTTTATTTTGTGCTCCTGTCCATATTATTGTTTCACTGTTGCAGCTGAGGACAACCCAACAGGGGCGTCATCTGCAGCCATTGAGATTTGGTTGTTGTTTTTCAGCTCCTGTTTAAACTCTGTGATCTATGTTTTTTTCTACCCCTGGTTCAGAAAATCTATTAAACATATTGTTACACTTCAGATACTGAAGCCTGGCTCCTGTGAGGGCAGTCTTATGTAGAAAGAGACAGGGATGGTTTGACATAAACCAATTCTTTCTCTGTAATGAGGAAATTATTCTTATGTTGTCTTCAGTACTGGAAAAAAAAGAAAAATAATAGTATGTTGAACAAATATGAATTTAAATGTATCTGTTTTTACTTGATAAACCTAGTAATACTAGGATATGATAACCTTAGATAAAAGCTACACATGTCATTCATTGCAACAGTTGCTAGCAGTTTTTAAAATTAAAATAATTTGATTTTTTTTCTTTAGTCAAATGAAATCAGCAAAAGGATCAGTAGAATATGGCACAGATAAGATGTACTGATAAGAGTAACTATATTGATAATATCCTTATCACCCGTTCCTAATTCTAAAATAGTACCAGTATCCATCATTAAATGGCAGATATTCTTTTATAGAGGATACCTGTGAAACTACATTTGTATCAGCTACAACAGTGCATTAATTTTTTTTTTAACTAACGATGGTTACACAGACACACTTACTAAAACTTTCATGAACTTAGGACAGTAGCATTTGACATTTTGAGTTTATGTTTGACACAAAAAAAATGTAACATATTATGTTTGTCCCATACTCAGTCTTATCTGTCACTTGGATTTAAAGGTGAATGCAAAGGAAAAATCTCCCAATTTCTATGTATGTTGTATCTTGACAGTACCAGAAATAAGAAAATGACTTTGAGATAATGAAAGTATTAAACTAAAATTCTAAACAATATATTATATAATACTTACAGGTCCTAAAAGTGCAACTTAACGCAACTGCAGCAGCAAGTCTCTTCAAAGTCTGTGAGCAGCAGGAATCCTCAAGTGGTCTGCTTGGTATACTTCAGAAGTAGTTCACAGGTAAGATAGGTGCTGATGGTGGTATCAGCATCAGTAGAGTTGAGTTGAGTATACAGGTTTGTAGTGCTGAACTGTGAATTACTTTTTAGGTTAGGGTTTGTAGGGAGTGCATACTGCTACTGAGTGCAAAACATGTATCAGTCAGTACTGCCCTGCACTGCTTGAGGGAACCTAAGCTCTCAAATTTTCTCTCAAGTTTTTAAAACTACTCAACATTGTAATGATTTAATTTACATGTCTGGCAGTCAATCTGGTAACATGTAAAAGCTGATTTGGGAGGAAGAGGCAACAGCTTTTGTTAGTGTGAGACTTAACCATATGGCTATTTCCAGGGGTCAACTACAAGTATCAAACTTGTAAAATTTGGTCACTAATTTTTAGCCAGCACTAGCATCCTATCCTTACTACAGTTGCAGCTGTTGCCAAGTTTCCACTGCCAACCATTACGTGTGGGTTATATGATGGTTCCTTGGTATTGGTATGTTTAGTACAGAAATTTCTCCAGTACCCTCTGCAGCATGCTTTCCAGCCTGGAGACTCAGTTTTGAATCTTTTGCCAATACCCAAGTCAGTGTTACATGCCAGGTTTACTGGGCCTTATATTGTTAAGAGGCTGTAACACAGATTATGTTATTTATACCCCAGACAGAAAGTGTAGTCTCGTGTCATGTTAACATGTTGAAGTCTTTCAAATGAAGTGAGTGGTGTTGTTGAGATTGTTTACACTTGTCCTGCTGATGATGGTTTGACCAAAGAAAATGTGCCTGCTATGGGTGACTGGCTCCAGGACTCTCAAGTGTTAGCAAATCTTGGGGCTCTGGTGACCTATCTTCCTGACTCTTAAAAGAAGGATGTTCTTGGTGCAGCAGGATGAGCTTCATTCCTGCTCCTAATGGTGAATTCACTGCCTTCCCATTCACCTTAGCTTATCAGCCAATCAGCAGCTGGGGGCACATTATAAAAGGGGTGCGGTGTCTATCTTGACCAACTTCTTGCTCTTTGGTTCCGAGATAGTCCACTTCCTGGCCGTCTCGCTTCCGGTTTCGGTTGCCGTCGGTGCAGCTATTCGTATTGCGGGCCTCGTGTCGGCGCGGTTGTCTTGGCCGTCTTGTTGGGTTTTTCTCCGCCGCTGCCGCTCAGGTATGGAGCGCACCTCCTCCCCTTTAGGTGATAGATGTTTTGCATTGCTGCTTGACTGGCCGCTTCGCTTGACCGCGTTGCCTGACTGCAGTGCTTGCTCCGCTTTGGCCTGGCCGCTAACTGGCCTTGCTGTGGGAGCCTAGGTTTGATGCTGTCGCATGCATACGTTAGCCTGCACCATGGTTGGACTGGTCAGCCCTGTTTAAGCATAGGTTATTTTATAATGTCTGAATGAGTGAGTTGGGGTTAATTCTCTTATTTTGTTTCCGTTCTTTTGGGATTTTGTTTGATCCCACCCCATGTGGGTGAATTAGTCTATCTCATTTGCTTTTTTCTTTTGGGTTTTGTTACTTTGGTCATAGTCGCCATATAGCCGACTTGTGGCCATTAGTATTTTCGTTTAGTTAAGTTTAGTGTTAGTGGTGTTATTTTCTAAATTTGTATGTTTTATGTCTTGTTTCAGTTGGAATTGTGTCATGTAAGTTTTGTCTGTTGATTTGAGTAGATTGTATCTATACATTAATCTGCAGTTCTGGTAAATGGTTCTTTATTTTCTAAATTTTGTATTTAGATTATTTTGGGCAGTATATTTTGTTCATTTATTGAGTCTGTAATTTGTTGGCTGCCAACCTTTATTTGTTATTTTCTTTTTGTAACCCCATTTATCCCTCCTCTTATCCTTTTATCCCAGTTGCTGAGAGCTGAAGGTGGTGGTCCTGGTGTCCAAGGTGGTGGTGTCCCCCTTCTTGTGTGCTGTGTGTCCCCTTGATTTGGGATTCCTCATCCCTTTCATGACCCATTTCCCTCCACTGGTAAGTGGGTCCCTGATTAGGTTCCCCTTTGTCCTGGTGTGCATGTTAATTCTATTGTTTTTTAAAATCAATTTGTAATAAAGTAATTCCCTCTTTTTACTGGAGCCATGTCTCCTGTCCATCTGTAGAACGGACCTGTACAGCTACCGTTAAATGTTTCTCTGGGTGAAATTACCAGGGTTGATATGTGGTCATCTTGTTTTGATGTCAGAGCTACCCACTTGCACAAATGTACTGCAGCATGATATTAATATAGTTTATATTAATCATGCTATTATATTATATTAATATATTTGCTCCCATCAAACACCATCCTTATCATGTTAACCCTGTCAAGTTTTTGATGATGAAGAAAGAGGTTAACCCTGTTTACTGGTTCTAAAAGTAGACTTGACTCAGACACAGACTATGGCAAAGTTACCATGTAACTAGGCCCAACTCTTTTTCTCTTCCACGTGTTGAGGACTGCATTGATAGGGGAGGAACAGCTTGCTATGTGACCAAGTTAGACTAGCTGAAAGGTTACTGGCAAGTCCTCTTGACACAGTGGGCCTCTCAGCTACTCATGTGGACAGATTTAAGTGATGTTGCTGTGTATTCGCCTGACTGGGGGAGTCACCAATGTGATGTGGGACTCCAAATGTGACTAGGCTTTCCATGTTGTGGAAGCTGTCCTGTGTAACTCACCAGTTCTTACTGCCCCCAACTGTGCTGCTCCATTCAAGCTTGACGTCGATGCTAGTGGTACAGGTGCTGGTGCTCATCCAGGAAGATTCAACAGACACTGACTACCCTGTCTTCTACTTTTCCAAAAAGTTGCATATGCAGCAGAACTACAGCACCATTGACCTTGTGGTGAGCTTTACAGCTCTTTGAGGTATATGTGGGCTCTTCCTTGCAGCCTGTTTGCACAGACCATAACCCTTTTGTGTTTCTACATCGCATAGTTGAAAACTACAGGGCATGAAAATGTTGTAGACAATGCCCTATCACAAGTGTATGAATAATATCACAGTTCCATCTTTGTGTCACATACAGTGTGGTATCCTGTTGTACTTTGGGGTTTCCTGTTTCCCCTCTCAACCAGATTATCTGATTGGCTCGCACCTGTGCTATGGGCTGAGCACTTTTGGGCATTCCCCCCCTATGGCTTTCACTTATTCAGTCATTTTAGTAAACATAAATTGTCTCCTGGTTGTGTCCATTATTATGTTCAGTGTCTGCCATGACACTGCATGTTTGCACATGCTTTTATTAGCTGTAGGCAATTTTGATGGAGTTGTCTTGTTGTGACCTTCTTAGGCCTCATTTTAGTCATTTCACTTCTGTATTTGCGAGTATTTGTGGTGGCTGTGTCTCAGGCTCGTGTGATGTGCTCTCACGCTGCAGCTATCACACTGCAGTGTTCAAAGACTGTCAAAGCTAAGAAATCTGAGATAAAGGCAGCCAGGACTCTTGGTGTTGAAGTAGTTGTGTTAATTTTGTACTCCTGTCCATATTATTGTTTCATTGGAGCAGCAGATAATAAAGTCAATAGCAGCATCATCTGCGGCCATTGAGATTTGGTATTTTGTATTTTAACTCCTGTCTAAACCTGGTGATCTACTTTTTTTTCCCCCCAACCCTTGGTTCAGAAAAGCTATGACAGATATTGTTACACTTATTGTTACACTGGCACATGTGAGGCCAGTCTTATGTAGAAAGCGACTGATGAATTGACTAAAACCAAATGTATCCCTGTGAATTGGAATTTTTTCTTATTTTTTTTTTTCACACAGCAGATGTCATATATTTTATTTATTTATTTATTTTATTCTTTAGTCTTTAAGTGATGTGTGTCCTGCAGTAGAGAATATCTTTTTTTCAATATTGGGGATTCAAGATTTTTATTGTCAGTTTTCTTAATGTGCAGGACATACAGAGGAACTGAAAAAAACGTTTCTGAAACATTATCTGAAAATACTGAAAAAGATCATTTCTCTGTACATCATATTTCTGCATTATCTGGCCAAAGGTCATTAGGACTCCATTTTCAAAGAGGTTCCCAAGAAAGTAAATAGGAAATATCTTTTTATTTTGTCTTCAATACACTGAATTACCGACCCAAAGTCTGGAAAATAAATAAAAATATGGACAAAATTATTTGGGGAACTTGTGGATTTTATTTTCATGGCAACACATTAATCCTGGTAGACCTTCGTCCTATAGGAATTCCTGCCAAAACACAGTTCTGAATGGCAAATCAGGTTGTAATACAGAGTACAGTAAGGAAACTGACTATATTTCATGACTTCTACAAAATGTACGTCATAGGAAAACAGTGCCACAATCTGTTTAATTGGTCACCTGGGATTCAGGGTGAAGGAAAAAAAAATAATGTGATGTGTGTGGTAATTATTTTATCCCAACTTACCGTCTTCCTCCAACCAAACCTCATAATAATGTGATTAATTGTACACAGAATATCAAGATGGGTGTAAATCTTTATGACCATCTAAAACTTTTTTTTGTCCTAACAACTTCATTTACACGTCTAGCAGTTATAAAAGTTCTGAGGGTGGGAAAAGGTGAGATCTCATCTCCGTTATGGTGATTCCTTGGTATCGCTGGACTTCTCTGGTCCTTTCAATTTGGAAATTGACTCCTTTGTTACACAGGGACTGTACAACTGCATGACAATGCAAACAATGGAAACTGAACTGACTTGTGGATTTGAGGGTTTATTTGCTAAAAAACCACAGAACAATTCAGTATTTATACCACAGTTGATAGTGGTCTCCCTACTGCAGTCTTCGCTGCGTCATTAGTGATATGCTTGTCTGATAGTTATGTCTGTCTACTTCTGTCCAAGTACACATCGTTCTTCCACATTGCTTGTACAAGTTAATACTGGCCTACAGTACACACTTCAGTGTACCAGACAATTCATTACACCATATAGACTATCTGGAGTTGGCCCTGTAACACTTTGAAGTACTGTGTATTTTTTCTCCAGCCACTCACCTATCATAGTTCATACTATCCCTCACCCTTATGTTCCTTTCCCACATGTTGTTGTAGCCACAGAAAGATAGATACACAGACAGACAGACAGACAGCCAGAGTATGACATACTCAGCTTTGGCCTACTGAATAGATGAAATGTGCATATGGGATGGGGAGGAAGGAAGGAGATAAATCAGCTGTATGACAAAGAGCTTTAATCAGAAAGGCATCAGAGCTCAGCAG
This sequence comes from Lates calcarifer, assembly GCF_001640805.2. NCBI lineage: Eukaryota > Metazoa > Chordata > Actinopteri > Centropomidae > Lates > Lates calcarifer. The sequence goes on along the minus strand of NW_026117217.1, from coordinate 34,432 downwards.
CTTCTCCTCTCTCTCTGGTGATGGATGTTCTGGAAGAAGCTGAACTCTGCTTTCCCCAATTCAACAACTCCTGCAGGAAGACAACACGTCCTCACTTGGAGGCTGCACTCATTTACACTGTGCTCTTCAGCATCACTCTGCTCACTGTGGTTCTTAACCTGCTGGTCATCATCTCTATCTCATACTTAAGGCAGAGAAAAACATTACTTTGCACGATCTACATTTTTTTCTAGGCAGGAGCCAGACAGACAGTAGTTGATTAGTTTTTGCGTTTAATGTGATACACTACACAAAGGTGTAAATGATTAGCAATGATGGTTCCTGCACATTGACTAACTTTCTCTTCCAAGGAATATAAAAGTGCATTGGATTTATATTTTACTGTTTGGGAATTTGATCAGTGCATACTGGACACTTACAGATGTTTTTACTATTGTATTGATACAGCTATCAGCGTATACATGTTGTTACAGGACAGTTCATACTTTTAGACTTAGATCTGCTAATAACATTATTTCTACAACTAATACATGTAACAGTGAGTTCAGTGTTGATATTCTCCCATTTCAGGCAGCTCCACACCACCACCAACCTCCTCCTCCTCTCTCTGGCTGTTGCAGACTTCCTTGTGGGTCTCCTGCAGATGCCAGTTCTGCTTCTCCACAACCATGGCTGCTTGATTCTGAATGACTTCATATGTGTTATGCAGTACTTCCTGGGCCTCCTCACTGTCAGTGTTTCAGCAGGAAGCATGGTGCTCATATCAGTTGACCGTTACGTGGCTATTTGTGACCCAATGTTTTACACCACCAAAGTCACTCTGAATAGAGTTCAACTCTGCATTTGGATGTGTTGGATATTTTCTGCTGTGCACAGCGCTTGGATACTGAGGGATTTCTTTAAACATCCAGACCGGTATATCTCCTGTTATGGAGATTGTGTAGTTGTAATCGGTTTTGCTGAAAGAGTTGTTGATTTTGTTGTGACGTTTCTAGGCTGTATTATTGTTATTACACTTTTGTATTTGCGAGTATTTGTGGTGGCTGTATCTCAGGCTCGTGCCATGCGCTCTCACGTTGCAGCTGTCACACATCAGCATGTAGGGAACGTAAAAGTTAAGAAATCTGAAATGAAAGCAGCCAAGACTCTTGGTGTTGTAGTAGTTGTATTTCTTCTGTGCTGTTCTCCGTATTATTGCTTAACAGTTGTAGATGAGAACAACTCATCTGCAGTGTCAACTGCAAGTGATGGCGGTGTGGCTGTTGTATTTTAACTCCTGTTTAAACCCTGTGATCTATGTTTTTTTCTATCCCTGGTTTAGAAAATCTATTAAATATATTGTTACACTTCAGATACTGAAGCCTGGCTCCTCTGATTCCAATGTTATGTAGAAAGAGACTGGGATAATTCAACTAATCATTACCTTGTGAAGGGGAAATTAATTTACAATGTCTTCAGTACACTGAACTGACATGTCCCAAAGCCTGAAAAATGAATAAAATATGGACAAAATTATTGTTTGTTGACTGAATATGAATTTACATATATTTAGGTTTTAGGATTCAGGAGGGAAATCGACGGTATTTCATAATTTCAACAACACATATGTCATATGATGCTCAGCTGTTATATAAATAAGCCACTGATGAGAGTGTACTTCATGACTGTGTCCATGATGACTCCCGTACTCCACCGTGCAGTACCTCAATCTGATAGCCTGAAGCTCTTCTGCCTGAACTCTTTCTCATGCCGGCACATGTCTTCAAGGTGTAGGGGAATGTATCACCATGGATGCCAAACAAATCAAAGAACTTTGACCTGGATAATGATCTGTTGCTCTGGTCATTGAGCATGGCATACATTTTGACAACATTCTCACGGTGCCCTTGAGAGTAGACATTTTAAGGCATATCTTTAAGCAGGACTTTGCTGTAAGGTTGCTACCACAATTCGGTGCATAGAGAGTTTAAAGCAGGCATAGACAAGGAATCTTCCCTTTCTCCCTCACCGCCATTCTCTGGTAGGGAACTCAGGGCGCCAATGGAGTTGGACTGGGATGTAGAGCTATAAAGTGACTACCACTGTTGCACTCATTGCACTTCAGTTCTGTTTTGTAGTTGTGGGTGAGATGCGATGATGAGAAGAAGCACCTGAAGCATATACTTGCTCTTTCAAGTAGGCCTTGCATTCCTCAATAGTTTTCAGTCTGAAATGCCACTGCATTTCCTCAGCAGGTGGGGCTTGTTATGAATGTGATGGTGTTGAGCTGGATCATTTTTAGATGTATTTTAATTCTGAGCTTTGGCCAGGGAGATCTTAGTCTTATGCACTGAGTTCTGTAGTTTATGTGAGGACAGCTGTTGCCCAAAGTTGCAAAGCTGGGATCATTTCATTTCTATAACATTCATCAAGTCTGTCCCAGGTCATTTTTAACGCTGCCTCTGGGTTACTTATGTGTACTGCCCTCAGACACCTAGCATATTCTGATGACTCTTTGCCTAGCCATTTTGATAGCAAGTCTAACTCTTCCCCAGCAGTAAGTTCCAAATCTCTTACTGTATTAAGGAAAGATGATTTCCATGCTCTGTAGGTTTCTGGGTGATCATCAAAGTGTTACTAGCCAGTGCTTACAAGCTCTTTCTGTGCCAGATACTTCGCCATGTCCATAATAACTGAAGACTCTGGATGGTGTGCAGGTAAACTGTCTGCATACTGTGGGGCATTAAACCTGGGTCTTTGATGCTTAATGTCACTATCTGGCCCCTGCAGTAATGCCTCTCTTTTAATACGAGGGGAATTTCTTCTTTGTAGCTAGGAGACTGAGTGAGCACCATGAGGTATCTGTGAGGCCTGTGGTGCATTTGACCTCTATTGTGCATTTAGTGGTGGAGGGCAGGCATCACCTCCATCATGCTGGTTACTGTCTTCCTCGGATGCTTTCTGAGTACATTGAGAGGTTAAGCACACAGGGCTGCTCTGATTGTTGCTCATGCACTAAGTTCAAAGCTAGCTCAGACTGCTGGCTAAGACATGTAGCTTGGTCCCTGACGTAATCACTCACACGTTCATGTGTGCTGTGTACTGTTGCTAGGTAGCTGTTTTGACTATGAAGCTCCTGCATTTTCTGCTGCCGCTTCCAATATCTCTGCTTGGGCAATAGCAGCTGCAGCCTCTTTTTCCAGATGCAGGGCTTCCAAATTAGCTTCTAGTCTAGCTTTGTCAGCTTTAATGGCAATCTCCCTCCCTGCAAAGGTAGTGCGTGTTTGTGCAGCCTCTGCTTTTGCTCTTGCTAGTGCTGCTGGAGCACTGACTGATGATCTAGATGATGTAGACTAGAAACACAAGCTGCTGTGTAAACTCCTCATAACTACAATGCATCAGTAAAATAGCCTTTTAAGTGCACAGCAGAGCAGCTACTAGATATGCTAATGCTAAAATGGAAATATAGAGAGCTAGAGCATTCACAAACTTAAAAACTTCCTCAACTCTTTGAGAGTAACTAATGAAGCTAATACATAATGACATATTGTGCTGTCAGTACCTTTTGCAGACTACAGCTCTTATGACTCAACTACAGTAAACATGTAGCTGAGCTAACAACAACAACATCATATAAGGCTCTTTAAAAATAACTTCAAGAAACTAATATCCAGACATTGTTCTATGTTCTGTATGAAACCAATACTCACAGACAATGCTTTCGAAGGCATAAACAAAAGGAAGGATTGCAACAGATGGATACTGAGGCTTATGCAGCAAAATGTGGCTATAGGCTGAGTCTGAGCCACTGACTTCCTGTTCCGGGTCAAAGTGCATATTCATACAAAACAACTAAAGGCACCAGGAGGGGGCACTAATTCACCAAACTAAAGACAGAACAGATAGACTGGTGATCTGTTCAGGGTGTACCCCACCTCTCTCCCAATGTCAGTTGGGATTGGCCCCAGCCCACCCATAACCCTTAAGGATAAGCAGTATAGATAATGGATGGATGGAAGGTTTTTGCAAAACCAATGACACCAAAATGTTGGATGTTTCTAGTTTTCTGGATGAGCCAAAGATGATAGAACATAAACAAATCAGTTAATAACCACTCAGCTTATGGACGCACAACATTGCTACTTGCTCTCAACTACTGCAATGTGCTCAGTGACTGTGTCTCTTATTTATCAGTTTATTACTCCCCCCGTTACAGTAGTTTACTCTGCAGGAAGCAATAACTTGAGATTTCTGACACTCATTAATCATTGCCTTTTTGTATAATCACTGATGTATGGAGTTGCACAACTTCCACATCAGTAAAACATGGCTCTTTGCTGGTTCTCTGCACCTTTCATTACACAAGAGTGCAAGACAGTAATATGTGGACATCAAGTGGAAGTAAAGCAATATGTTTCATTATCCTCTTCAAATATTAAAGTCTGAGCTGCAAAAAATTATTTTCCATCTCTCACTTTGCCACTGCAATGCCACTGCTCCCCCGCATCAGTAATGCTGCCTGTTGTTGTATGACATACTCAGGTTTCAAATTCTGACCAGGTGAAATTTGTGTGTGGGAGTGTAGGGGGATGGGGGAATAAATCAGTAGTATGATGAAGAGCTTTGATCAGAAGCTACCAGAGCTCAGCAGCTTCACTCTCTCTGTCTGATTATGGAGGCACTGGAAGATGCTGAACTCTGCTTTCCCCAACTCAACAACTCCTGTAGGAAGACAACTCTTCCTCATTCGAAGGCTGCGCTCATTTACACTGTGCTGTCTGGCATCACTCTGCTCATTGTGGTTCTTAACCTGCTGGTCATCATCTCTATCTCATACTTCAGGCAGAGATTAATTTTCTCCACATGGACTAAGAATTGTATATTTTTTGGTTCCAGTTAGGTATTTGGGTTTGAGCTAGGAAACATGATGTCTCATTTAGGTTTCTGATGAATAGCAGATTAGAATATTCTGACAGTAGTTTTATATATATATTTAACATGTAATACAGATTATATAGCACATATTTGTGACATTTACCATTGTTTTTTAAAGCTAATAATAGGTATAATTTTTTTTCAGATAGTAAGCAAAAATGTTATTTATTTTTATTATTATCATTCATCATTTATTAATAATGATTCTCACACATCAGACTCCTGCACATCCACTGATCATCTCAAAAAGAACATAAATTATTCTTAAAACTGATGTTTTCTTGTTTAGGCCTTTGATCAGTGCATACTGGATATTTGCAAGTGCTTTTGATATTGTAGCGCTGTACTGTGTTTATGCATGTTGTAACAGGACACTTCATACTCTTAGAATTAGAACTGCTAATAAGTTAACACTGAAATTTCTACTATACAAACAACTACTACACACCACAGCTACATGAAACAATGAGTTCAGTGTTGATATTCTCCCTTTTCAGGCAGCTCCACACCACCACCAACCTCCTCCTCCTCTCTCTGGCTGTTGCAGACTTCCTTGTGGGTTTTGTGCAGATGCCAACTGAAATCCTGCACCTCCAAGGCTACTTGAACCTGGGTGATTTCATATGCGCTTTGCATTACTTTGCGAGTTTCCTCATAGTCAGTGTTTCAGTGGGAAGCATGGTGCTCATATCAGTTGACCGTTATGTGGCTATTTGTGATCCAATGTTTTACACCACCAAAGTTACTCTGAATAGAGTTCAATTCTGCATTTGTCTGTGTTGGATATTTTCTGCTGTGCACAGCACTTGGATACTATGGGATTTCTTAAAACAGTCAAATAGTTGTAACTCTTGTAAGGATATTTGTATATATGTAAGCAGTTTTGCTGAAGGAGTTGTTGATCTTGTTGTGACTTTTTTAGGCCCCATTGTTGTCATTACACTTTTGTATTTGCGAGTATTTGTGGTGGCTGTGTCTCAGGCTCGTGCCATGCGCTCTCATATTGCAGCTGTCACGCTCCAGCGTTCAGAGACTGTCAAAGCTAAGAAATCTGAGATGAAAGCAGCCAGGACTCTTGGTGTTGTAGTAGTTGTGTTTCTTCTGTGCTCTTGTCCATATTATTGTGTCACTGTTGCAGCTGAGCACAACTCAGTAGGGATGTCATCTACAGTGATTGTGATTTGGCTGTTATATTTTAACTCCTGTCTAAATCCTGTGATCTATGTTTTTTTCTATCCCTGGTTCAGAAAATCTATGAAATATATTATTACACTTCAGATACTGAAGCCTGGCTCCTCTGAGGCCAATTTTATGTAGAAAGAGACTGGGATGATTCAACTAAACTAAATCATTACCTTGTGAAGGGGAAATTAATTTACGATGTCTTCGGTACACTGAAAACACGTCCCAAAGTCTGGAAAATGAACAAAATTATTGTTTGTTGACTGAATATGAATTTACATATATTTAGGTTTTAGGGTACAGGAGAGAAATGTCATATGATGTTCAGCTGTTATGTAAATAAGCCGCTGATGAGGACGCATGAATGGTTAAAAACATGAACAACTTTACTGTTTGCTCCAAAGTAGCACAGTGTACTTCATGACTGTGTTCATGATGACTCCCGTGTTTATTCATTTAATACTCCCTGTGTTACAGACACTATAGACAGATACTATAGTAAACAGTAAATTGAAATTTCACACATTCATTAAGCATTGTCTGTTTGCATTATCAGTGACATGTAGAGTTTCACAAGTTTCACATCAATAAAATGTGGCACTCTGCTGGTGTTCTGCACCCATGAGACACAATAGTGCATGCCACACCTACTAAGTGCAAGTAAAGCAATATTCAATTCAATTCCATGTTATTCAATAAATAATATGGAAAGGCGAACATGACATAAAGGAGATGCCATATCAAGATGGAAAGTGGTCCTAATAATAGATTGAGTAGTAGGACTAGCTGTTATAATCTCTAGATTATCAGCATGTGAAATGTGAGCCCAGTCCCTGGCTGAATTCAGTGGGCTTTCATCAGAAGGTGATGGACTTGCCTTTTGTTACTCTCCTTCCGGGACAAAGAGTGGCAGTTATCAATCCTGTAGTACATTGAGAGGCATGGCATTGAAGGTCACACTCCTTTGCTCAAGTTCTGCTGCCAGGCATTTCAGAATTTGGTTGTGTCACCAGGTGTATATTCCTTGTGTTAGGCTGGTATACACCTAACCAAGATGTGCTTGAGGGAGGCAGGAACTGAGCACAGAGGACAGGCTGGATCCTCTCCAAACCAGATGTTTAAGTTTGTAGGAGAGGGTAGGATATCATGTGTGGCTCTGATGATAATGCTCAGTCTACTGGACTCCATGCTCCACAGCTCTGTCCATGTGAATTTCCTCCTCTCAATAGCGTCCCATCTTGTCCAGCAGCCTTGCATGGCTTGTGATATAACATACCACACAGATTTCCTCCTGATGGTGCACCTCTTCCACAACCAGGTGCCAGTAAGACATGACCCACTATGTCCATGTGTTGGAGGCCTTTGCATGTGGCCAGGGTTGGAGCAATACCTTTTATGACTGGGGCCCCAGATGTTGCAAATTTCGTCCCCAGTCTTGTCTTTGGACATTTATATTCCTCCATTAGGCTAGAGATGGGCAGTGATAGGACTCCATTCCCATAAAGGTCAATACTGCTAAGAGATCTCGATAGTCCAAGCCACACCTGTGCATTCACCAGCCTCTGCCTCCAGCAGAGCCAGCCTGTTTCTGGTTTTCTGACTGGTGTAAAGTATATGAATGAGCCAAAGATGATAGAATGTGAATGAATCAGTTATTAACCACTCAGCTTATGGACACACAACGTTGCTACTTGCTCTCAACTACTGCAATGTGCTCAGTGACTGTGTCGCTTGTTCATCCATTTAATACTGCCCATGTTACAGTAGTTTACTCTGCAGGAAGCAATAACTTGAGATTTCTGACACTCATTAATCATTGCCTTTTTGTATAATCACTGATGTATGGAGTTGCACAACTTCCACATCAGTAAAACATGGCTCTTTGCTGGTTCTCTGCACCTTTCATTACACAAGAGTGCAAGACAGTAATATGTGGACATCAAGTGGAAGTAAAGCAATATGTTTCATTATCCTCTTCAAATATTAAAGTCTGAGCTGCAAAAAATTATTTTCCATCTCTCACTTTGCCACTGCAATGCCACTGCTCCCCCGCATCAGTAATGCTGCCTGTTGTTTTGGCGCCACCACCATCCAGGCATCCACTTTCAGGTTACAGCTGGGGATTTAAGATATTTGCTTATTACTTCCCAACATCTGTAAACATATCTGTCGAGTTGAGGTCAGAGCCCAGACGCTGGATGGATGGATGGATGGATGATTGATTAATTGATTGATTGATTACATACAGCCACACTATGACGTACTCAGGTTTCAAATTCTGAACAGGTGAAATTTGTGTATGGGAGTGTAGGGGGATGGGGGAATAAATCAGTAGTATGATGAAGAGCTTTGATCAGAAGCTACCAGAGCTCAGCAGCTTCACTCTCTCTGTCTGATTATGGAGGCACTGGAAGATGCTGAACTCTGCTTTCCGCAGTTCAACAACTCCTGCAGGAAGACGATACTTCCTCATTCGAAGACTGCGCTCATTTATACTGTGTTGTCTGGCATCACTCTGCTCATTGTGGTTCTTAACCTACTGGTCATCATCTCTATCTCATACTTCATGTAGAGATTAATTTTCTCCACATGGACTAAGAATTGTATATTTTTTGGTTCCAGTTAGGTATTTGGGTTTACTTAACATGTAATACAGATTGCACAGCACATATTTGTAACATTTACCACTGTTTTTTGAACAGTGGTAAATGTTTTTCTGAACAGTCTCAGCAGTGAGCACATACAGCTGCAGTAAGCCCCAAGGGTAAAACCCTTGGACAGTTCTGACTTGCACTGCTTAAAGGAACCTAAACTTTGTCACACAGTACTCAAATGAGTTTCTAAAACTATTTTGTGTCCCACTGACTTCATTTACATGTCTGGCAGTTATAAAAGTTGAGTTGGTGGGAAAAGGTAAGAGCAAGTGCAAGCATATGAACTTGGACAGCCCAAATGTAGAGTAACTTGAAACTTTGCGTGCCAGCATATGTTTGACAGCAGCACTGGCTGCCCATGACATCTCCAGTCTTCAATTTAGAAGTTGATTACAGTACAAGCAAAAGCACTAAACAAAATATTCTGCCATCAAAAAACCCTAGCCCTGTTTTTGGCCCTGTAACATTTTGATGTACTGTTAGTCTTCGCTCCAGCTACTCGCCTATCATAGCGCCTATTGACCCTCTCCCCTCATGCATATATAACAATGACAACGTGTTGGGCTTTATTGATGCATGAAAACAAACACAGTTTGGGAGCTGTAATTGTAAACTACTTGAAATTTAGTGACATTTTATTTCATCTGTTGAGAGGACAGTACTAGAACTTGGCAGATCTAGACCATTGTAGTATTTTTATATAACACTGAGAGCATCACATAGGATTTTAACTTGTGTAGCATAGATAGATAGATGAATTATATACAGCCAGAATATGAAGTACTTAGCTTTGGCCTTCTGACTTAATTAAAACTGTGTATGGGAGGGGAGGAAGGCAAGAGATAAATTAGCTGTATGATGAAGAACTTTAATCAGAAAGGTCAGCAGCTTCTCCTCTCTCTCTCTATGGAGGCCCTGGAAGAAGCTGAACTCTGCTTTCCCCAACTCAACAACTCCTGCCAGAGGATGATGCATCCTCACTCGGAGGCTGCATTCATTTACACTGTGCTGTTTGGCATCTCTCTGCTCATTGTGGTTCTTAACCTGCTGGTTATCATCTCTATCTCACACTTCAGGCAGAGATACATTTCTCTGCATGATACAGTTTTTTTTTTGTTTTTAGTCAGATTCATGAAGAAATTGCTTTGAGTTTGTTGTTCCAGGACAGTTCACAGTTTTAGAATTCTAAAATTTCTACAACCACTACATGTAACAATGCGTTCAGTGTTGATATTCTCCCATTTCAGGCAGCTCCATACCACCACCAACCTCCTCCTCCTCTCTCTGGCTGTTGCAGACTTCCTTGTGGGTCTCCTGCAGATGCCGACTGATATTCTACTCTTCCAAGGCTGCTTGAGCCTGGGTGATTTTATATGTGCTGTGAATTACTTTTTAGGTTTCCTTATTGTCAGTGTTTCAGTAGGAAGTATGGTGCTCATATCAATTGACCGTTACATGGCAATTTGTGACCCCATGTTTTACACCACCAAAGTCACTCTGAAAAAAGTTCAACTCTGCATTTATCTGTGTTGGATATTTTCTGCTGTGCACAGCACTTGGATACTGAGGGATTTCTTAAAACAATCAGACAAGTATATCTCTTGTTATGGAGTTTGTGTAGTTGTAGGCAATTTTGCTGAAGGAGTTTTTGATCTTATTGTGACCTTTTTAGGCCCTATTTTAGTCATTACAGTTCTCTATTTGCGAGTATTTGTGGTGGCTGTGTCTCAGGCTCGTGCCATGCGCTCTCACATTGCAGCTGTAACACTTCAGCGTTCAGAGACTGTAAAAGCTAAAAAATCTGAGATGAAAGCAGCCAGGACTCTTGGTGTTGTAGTAGTTGTGTTTCTTTTGTGTTCTTGTCCATATTATTGTGTCACTGTTGCAGCTGAGCACAATGCAATAGGAGTGTCATCTACAGCCATTGAGATGTGGCTGTTGTATTTCAACTCCTGTCTAAACCCTGTGATCTATGTTTTTTTCTACCCCTGGTTCAGAAAATCTATTAAACAAATTGTTACACTACAGATACTGAAGCCTGGCTCCTGTGAGGCCAGTCTTATTTAGAATATATATATATATATATATATAGATAGATAGATAGATAGATAGATAGATAGATATGATAATGATGATAAAGCATCAGCTGACAGATGAACTAATGCAACTAATGCAGTATGCTCAGTGACTATGTTCCTTGTTCATTCATTTAATACCCCCCATGTCACAGACACTCTGGCTTACACTACAGGAAGCAGTAAATTGACATTTCTGACACTCATTAATTGTTGTCTTTTTGCATCATCACTGGGTTGCACAACTTTCACTTCAATAAAACATGGTCCTTTGCTGGTTTTCTGCACCTTTCTTGACAGACATAGTAATGTTTGGACATCAAGTGGAAGTAAAGCAATATGCCTCACTACCCTCTCTTATAAATATTAATCTGTAGGCTAAATAAAGCTAATACATTTTGATATTAGTGTTTTTACTAGGAGTAATGCTTCCAAGGTAGTTCAGGTAGTCAACTTCAGCTGCACTGCTCTATTCATGTGACATAGTGTTGTCACTGTCACTGTGTATGTTACTTGAGGTATGTCAACCTGAGACTTAACAACAAAACTTGGTATAATTGTTTATCTATAAATTATAATTTTAATGCAAAAAATAAAAAAAAAAACTTAATGAACAATTTGAAGCATGTGAATGTACTTGAGTTCAGATTTTCATGACTTTATTTGCTAATACTGACTTTTACAGCCATAATTATTATTGCTGATCCTTCTTAAGCTTATTACGGAATTAAACCAGACATTAGAAAATCTGTAGCTGAATTTTCGGGATGCATTTGTGCAGCTTACATTAAAGATTATAATTCCCCACACAGCTACTGCGAACAGTGCACATATTCATAGTTTTGACAGTGGTAGAAATCCGTGGGTACATGTCTGTGTACTGCTATCAACACCGCTATGAGAGATTACCAGAAATATGACTGTTGATAAAGAAAGGCACTTTCATATTTATTTTAGCATGTTTATTTCTTTCAGTGCATATGTGGTTGTTGAGGCCATTGCCTGTGATGCCTCCATCACACCTGCCACACAGCAGAAACTGTAAGTACCAGTCTTGGCTTCTTGACTTCAGACAGCCAATTTTACATTGTCATCTATATTTTATGGTGTTGCGTACTTGCTCCATTTTATGCAACAGATGTGGATAAATAAAATCGTCAACATGAAAAAATAAGCCACCCTTTGTAGCCAATTTTTATATTTCTCATTACCTGGCGTATTTATGACATTCATTTATTTTCCTCTTATTCCAAAATTTCAATATATCTGAAATGTCATTTTATCTTTCACTTATCTTTGTTTTAAGTTCAAACAAAAACAAAAAGTGCAGGGAGTTCCCAGGGTTAGCAGCATCTCTTATAAAGTTTTCTTATAAACTTTCACTGCTGATTAGCTGTTACCCATGCCGTGGCTCTGCGTGTAACTAATCAGATGGTGCTGTGGGTGGGACAATGCTGGAGACAGAGTAGTGACTGCAGACAGAGAGACGCGGCTGCATCAGAGCCAAATAACCCAGTTGCAAGTGTAACCCACTTTATTTTCTGTAGTTTACATAGCTACAGTTGTTGCTTGAATCACCTGCAAGCTAATGCTGTTCCAGTGGCTTAGTACAAATTGTTGTTCCCAGTCCACCTTCTTGGCTACCTCAGAACACACAGCTGAAACAAATGTGTAACAATAACTCTGTAAGGTCTGGAGAAGAGTGAAGATAATTGTAATTCAAATTTATGAAGAACTGGAAGCGGAACTGAGTGAAGTTGGTAGTGTTGGCAGGGCAAGGAAACTATTAACCTCCCAAGTAGCTGTGCTCAAATAATCTATTTGGCTTAGGAAGGTTCCTAACTTGAAATGGCCGAGAAGTATCTCAGTGGCAGCCATGATAAGGGCTGGTTGAATTCTCTTAATGTTAAGGAAAGGAGCTCCGGTACTCCCTATAATTATTTCCTTTAGCTCAGGATACACTGAACCTTTCTTTACAAAAGGAGAGAATGTCATCCCAGAATAATAATTATTATTCTTGTTTTCCAGCAGACTATGCACCATTTCGTGCATTGCTGCCTCCCACTGGTGTTTTAATATTATTGCTCATTTTGACATCTGGGATCTAGAGTATCTCATAAAAGTCAGTTCTTGACTCCACCTTCCACTTGAGGATGCCACACAGATGCTCAGTTGGGTTCAGGTCTGGAGACATACTTGGCCGCTCCATCACTTTCACCTTCAGCCTCCTCAGCAAGGCAGTTTCTGAAGGCTTCAGAATGTCACAATTCATGTTTCCCTTAATGAACTGCAGTTCCCCAGTGCCGGCAGCACTCATGCAGCCCCAGACCATGACACTACTATGGGGAAGCAGCACCTCACTAGCTATTTGCTGAACTTTTGTGTTTGATATTCTTTCACATTTTTCTTTATCAATTTATGTTAAAACTAAAGGAACTACATGGATCAGACAAAGACAGAGAAATGTTTTGTCAGTGTTAAGTTTATTTTGTGAGATATATTAACATAAGGGAAAACCGGTATAGTAAGGAAGAAGTAACCTGTCAAATGGAATCCTTTGTAGAGGTCCTCTTGCTCTGGTACTGAAAGAGGAAGCACACATTGACAGTGGCCCTTTTTTATTAGAAAATTATCATTTATTAGAGAATTATCAGCTAATTAATGTAAATGCTGAGTGTTAAGCAAGTAATTTGATTATTTTGATTGCACTGTTGGTATATTGAAGAATAAGTTACAGCCTTGTTGAACCGAAGTGCCAGAAAACTTTGTTTTACACATTATCATGGAAGACTACGAATAAAAGACTGCCTATGTTTCCGTGCACAACTGCCTGCATGCGTGATGTTTTCTCCCTGGACCTCAGCTGGCAACAAATGGTGGCAATAGTGGGATTTTCTACACCTGTGTAGAGTTGGAGTTGGTTTACTGGCCAAATGAGAGGTGTGGAACATGGAAGAGCCCATTCTGCAAGAAAACACACCTTGGCAGACATGGAGGAAGGAAATGCTGAAAGCACAGAGGAGACAGAGCCTCCACCTAATTGCCACAGAAGGTGAGGACGGTTACACTCCATGATACAAGTGAAGAACTCTCTCAGCCAAATTTTGTTGAGGAAATGAGAGAGTTTATGTGCAGCTACCACCACACATGCTGGACAACATCTGAGCCAAACAATTTTATCTTAGTCTCTTCAGACCACAGGACAGTAACACACTCTCCTAGGGGATCTCAAGGCATACACACACACACACACACACACACACACACACACACACACACACACACACACACACATATATATATATATATATATATATATATATATATATAGATAGATAGAGTATGACATACTTCGCCTCATGAATAGATGAAATGTGCGTATGGGAGGGGAGGAAGAAAAGCAATAAATCAGCAGCTGTATGACAAAGAGCTTTACTCAAACAGCTGTCAGAGTTCAGCAGCTTCTCCTCTCTCTCTGACTATGGAGGCCCTGAAAGAAGCTGAACTTTGCTTTCCCCAGCTCAACAACTCCTGCAAGAAGATGATGCGTCCTCACTTGGAGGCTGCGCTCATTTACACTGTGCTGTCCGGCATCTCTGTGGCCACCATGGTTCTTAACCTGCTGGTCATCATCTCTATCTCACACTTCAGGCAGAGATGCATTTCTCTGCATGAGCTACAAAATTTAATCTTTTTTGTTCCAGTCAAATTTATGAAGAAATTACTTTGAGCTAGGAAATTTAGTGTCTTATTTAAGTCTCTGGTAAAAATATTAGCATTTCAGAACATGCTGACAGTAGTTTTATTTTTATGTTTAACGTGATTTACCACTGTTATTTTGAAAACTAATGTTAAGTATGATTGTGGTGTTTTTGAGACAATTAGGAAGAGTCATTGTAGAAATGATAAGGAATGGTTTCTCACACATCAGGTTCCTGCACATCCACTAACCTTCTCATCTAGAATACAGATAATACTTAAAATTAATGTTTTCTTGTTTAGGCTTCTGCTCAGTGCAGATTGGATATTTGCAGACGATTTTACTATTGTAATGCTGTGCTGTATTAATGCATGTTGTTATAGGATAGTCATAATTTTAGTTATTTTTTATTTCTACAACTACTACATGTAACAGTGTATTCAGTGTTGATATTCTCCCATTTCAGGCAACTCCACACCACCACCAACCTCCTCCTTCTCTCTCTGGCTATTGCAGACTTCCTTATGGGTCTCCTGCAGATGCCAACTGAAATCCTGCTTTTCCGAGGCTGCTGGATGCTGGGTGACTTCATATGTGCTCTGAATTACTTTTTAGGTTTCCTTATTGTCAGTGTTTCAGTAGGAAGTATGGTGCTCATATCAATTGACCGTTACATGGCAATTTGTGACCCAATGTTTTACACCACCAAAGTCACTCTGAAAAAAGTTCAACTCTGCATTTGGATGTGTTGGATATTTTCTGCTGTGCACAGCACTTGGATACTGAGGGATTTCCTCCAACAACCAGACAGGTATAACTCCTGTTATGGAGAATGTGTAGTCATAATTAATTATGTTGAAGGAGCTGCTGACCTTGTTTTGACCTTTTTAGGCCCCATTTTAGTCATTACACTTCTGTATTTGCGAGTTTTTATGGTGGCTGTGTCTCAGGCTCGTGCCATGCGCTCTCATGTCACAGATGTCACACTTCAGCGTTCAGAGACTGTAAAAGCTAAGAAATCTGAGATGAAAGCAGCCAGGACTCTTGGTATTGTAATAGTTGTATTCATTTTGTGCTCCTGTCCATATTACTGTTTCACAGTTGAAACTGAAAACAGCTCCATAGGGGCGACCTCTGCAGCCATCCAACTTTGGCTATTGTACTTTAACTCCTGTCTAAACCCTGTGATCTACGTTTTTTTCTACCCCTGGTTCAGAAAAGCTATTAAACAAATTGTTACACTTCAGATACTGCAGCCTGGCTCCTCTGAGACCAGTCTTATGTAGAACAAGTCTATAGACTAAAACCAATTATTATTCTGTAACTAGAACATTATTCTTATGTTGTCTTCAATACACCAAATTTACACAGCTCAAAGTCTTAACAGTTAGAGAAAAGTTGGACAAAATGATTGTATGTTGATTGCATATAAATTTACATACTATATATACAGTATGTGCCTCTATCAGACAACCCAATGTATGTGTGATCTCACTCCAGTCATCTCATCTGAATGACTCAATTCAGAAAGTCAGTTATATAAACGTATTGCTGTTGTTGGGGGAATAACTTTTATTGTTATGGCAATGTATGTATCTTGTAAGACCATTGCCCTGTAGGGAAGCCAGCTAAAACTCAGTACAGTAAGGATACTGACCGCATATCATTATTGTACAAACCATTGTTAGCCACATATGATATTAGGATATAATAAGCTGATATAAAAGCCACATATGTGATGCATTTCAGTTGATAGTTCAGAGTGCTGTCACCTTTTTTATTCCAGTTCAAGCGAGAGAATTGCATTAAAATGCTGGTAACTCTGCATGACCCCTTCCTGCTGCACTGGGTCCTGGACTTCCTCACTGTTCAGTATGAATAATGCACAGGCCATCCCTCAGCATCTACCTAACACTTAATTAGTTAGAATATCAAACTGTAGTGTATATTTAGATGATTCGATTGTGCACTCCATAAATTCTGAGTAAAGCATTTACCCACCTCGCCTTATCTTCTGTAGAATGTGCTCAGGAAGACAACAGTGACATACTTAGGTAATATGTTCAGCTAGGGTCAGGTGCATCATACCAGGAGGTATACATGTTTTTCCCCTATGTATATACTAGGCTTGACCCTCTACTCAATACTCTCCAAGTATTGGGTGTTGTCTTTCAGGCCACAAGAGTACAGGGCTCATCAAAGGATATGCAAGTGTAACCCACTTCATTTTCTGTAGTTTGCACAACAGAAAATAACTATATATATACATATATATATATATATGTGTGTGTGTGTGTGTAGAGTATGACGTACTCAGCTTTGACCTTACGAATAGATGAAATATGCATATGGGAGGGGTGGAAGGAAAGCAATAAATCAGGTGTATGACAAAGAGCTTTACTCAAACAGCTGTCAGAGTTCAGCAGCTTCTCCTCTCTCTCTGACTATGGAGGCCCTGAAAGAAGATGAACTTTGCTTTCCCCAGCTCAACAACTCCTGCAAGAAGACGATGCGTCCTCACTTGGAGGCTGCGCTCATCTACACTGTGCTGTCTGGCATCTCTCTGGCTACTGTGATTCTTAACCTGCTGGTCATCATCTCTATCTCACACTTCAGGCAGAGATACATTTCTCTGCATGAGCTACAAAATTTAATCTTTTTTGTTCCAGTCAAATTTATGAAGAAATGACTTTGAGCTAGGAAATTTAGTGTCTTATTTAAGTCTCTGATAAAAATATTAGCATTTCAGAACATGCTGACAGTAGTTTTATTTTTATGTTTAACGTGATTTACCACTGTTATTTTGAAAACTAATGTTAAGTATGATTGTGGTGTTTTTGAGACAATTAGGAAGAGTCATTGTAGAAATGATAAGGAATGGTTTCTCACACATCAGGTTCCTGCACATCCACTAACCTTCTCATCTAGAATACAGATAATACTTAAAATTAATGTTTTCTTGTTTAGGCTTCTGCTCAGTGCAGATTGGATATTTGTAGATGATTTTACTATTGTAATGCTGTGCTGTATTAATGCATGTTGTTACAGGACAGTCATAATTTTAGTTATTTTTTATGTCTACAACTACTACATGTAACAGTGTATTCAGTGTTGATATTCTCCCATTTCAGGCAACTCCACACCACCACCAACCTCCTCCTTCTCTCTCTGGCTGTTGCAGACTTCCTTATGGGTCTCCCAGAGATGCCAACTGAAATCCTGCTTTTCCGAGGCTGCTGGATGCTGGGTGACTTTGTATGTGCTCTGAATTACTTTTTAGGTTTCCTTATTGTCAGTGTTTCAGTAGGAAGTATGGTGCTCATATCAATTGATCGCTACATGGCAATTTGTGACCCAATGTTTTACACCACCAAAGTCACTCTGAAAAAAGTTCAACTCTGCATTTGGATGTGTTGGATATTTTCTGCTGTGCACAGCACTTGGATACTGAGGGATTTCCTCCAACAACCAGACAGGTATAACTCCTGTTATGGAGAATGTGTAGTCATAATTAATTATGTTGAAGGAGCTGCTGACCTTGTTTTGACCTTTTTAGGCCCCATTTTAGTCATTACACTTCTGTATTTGCGAGTATTTATGGTGGCTGTGTCTCAGGCTCGTGCCATGCGCTCTCATGTCACAGATGTCACACTTCAGCGTTCAGAGACTGTAAAAGCTAAGAAATCTGAGATGAAAGCAGCCAGGACTCTTGGTGTTGTAATAGTTGTATTCATTTTGTGCTCCTCTCCGTATTACTGTTTCACAGTTGAAACTGAAAACAACTCAATAGGGGCGACCTCTGCAGCCATCCAACTTTGGCTATTGTACTTTAACTCCTGTCTAAACCCTGTGATCTATGTTTTTTTCTACCCCTGGTTCAGAAAAGCTATTAAACAAATTGTTACACTTCAGATACTGCAGCCTGGCTCCTCTGAGACCAGTCTTATGTAGAACAAGTCTATAGACTAAAACCAATTATTATTCTGTAACTAGAACATTATTCTTACGTTGTCTTCAATACACCAAATTTACACAGCTCAAAGTCTTAACAGTTAGAGAAAATTTGGACAAAATGATTGTATGTTGATTGCACATAAATCTACATACTACATATACAGTATGTGCCTCTATCAGACAACCCAATGCATATGTATGTGTGATCTTACTACAGTCAGTCTGAATGACTCAATTCAGAAAGTCAGTTATATAAACGTATTGCTGTTGTTGGGGGAAAAACTTTTATTGTCATGGCAATGTATGTATCTTGTAAGACCATTGCCCTGTAGGGATGCCAGCTAAAACTAAGTTGTGAATCAGAACCAGGTTTTAGCGTACAGTAAGGATACTGACCGCATATCATTATTGTACAAACCATTGTTAGCCACATATGATATTAAGATATAATAAGCTGATATAAAAGCCACATATGTGATGCATTTCAGTTGATAGTTCAGAGTGCTGTCACCTTTTTTATTCCAGTTCAAGCGAGAGAATTGCATTAAAATGCTGGTAACTCTGCATGACCCCTTCCTGCTGCACTGGGTCCTGGACTTCCTCACTGTTCAGTATGAATAATGCACAGGCCATCCCTCAGCATCTACCTAACACTTAATTAGTTAGAATATCAAACTGTAGTGTATATTTAGATGATTTGATTATGCACTCCATAAATTCTGAGTAAAGCATTCACCCGCCTCACCTTATCTTCTGTAGAATGTGCTTAGGAAGACAACAGTGACATACTTAGGGAGTATGTTCAGCCAGGGTCAGGTGCACCATATAGTGGCAGGAGGTATACATGTTTTTTCCCCTATGTATATACTAGGCTTGACCCTCTACTCATATGAAACAGTTCTTTCAGGCCACAAGAGTACAGGGCTCATCAAAGGATATGCAAGTGTAACCCACTTTATTTTCTGTAGTTTGCACAACTACAGTTGTTCATTAAATGCATCACCTGCAAACTACTTGTCATTTAGAACAGTTACAGAAGTTCTTTGAATGCATCACCTGCAAGCTAATGCTGTTCCAGTGGCTTAGTACAAATAGTTGTTCCCAGTCCACCTTCTTGGCTACCTCAGAACACACAGCTGAAACAAACGTATAACAATAACTCTGTAAGGTCTGGACAAGAGTGAAGATAATTGTAATTCAAATTTATGAAGAACTGGAAGTGGAACTGAGTGAAGCTGGTAGTGTTGGCAGGGCAAGGAAACTATTAACCTCCCAAGTAGCTGTGAGAAAAGGATTGCAGGCGAATGGTCTATTTTGCTTAGGAGGGTTCCTAACTTAACTAAATAACCGAGAAGTATCTCAGTGGCAGCCATGATGAGAGGTGGTGGATTTCTCTAAATGTTAAGGAAAGGAGCTTCTGTGCTCCCTATCTTATCTCCTTTATCTCAGGATACACTGAACCTTTCTTTATGAAAGGAGAGAATGTCATCCCAGAATAATAATTATTATTCTTGTTTTCCAGCAGACAGGTAGCCATTTAGTGCATTGCTGCCTCCCACTGGTGTTTTAACATTATCGCTCCTTTTGACATCTGAGATCTACAGTATCTCACAAAAGTGAGTACACATATCACATTTCAGCAACCATTTTATTATATCTTCTCAAGGAACAATATGGAAATGAAACTTGGGTATAACTTAGTCAGTGTACAGCTTGTATAGCAGAATAGATTTGCTGTCCTCTGAAAATAACTCAACACACAGCCATTATTGTCTAAATAGCTGGCAGCAAAAGTGAGTATACCTCAGAGTGAATATGTTCAAATTGTGCCCAAATTGTCACTATTTTGTGTGAGCACCATTGTTATCAAGCACTGCCTTAATCCTCTTGGGCATGGAATTCATCAGAACTCCACAGGTTGTTACTGGAATCCTCTTCCACTCCTCCATGATGACATCACAGAGCTGGTGGATGTTAGACACCTTGTGCTCCTCCACCTTCCACTTGAGGATGCCCCACAGGTGCTCATTTGGGTTCAGGTCTGGAGACATACTTGGCCACTCCATCACTTTCACCTTCAGCCTCCTCAGCAAGGCAGTTTCTGAAGGCTTCAGAATGTCACAATTCATGTTTCCCTCAATGAACTGCAGTTCCCCAGTGCCGGCAGCACTCATGCAGCCCCAGACCATGACACTACTATGGGGAAGCAGCACCTCACTAGCTATTTGCTGAACTTTTGTGTTTGATATTCTTTCACATTTTTCTTTATCAATTTATGTTAAAACTAAAGGAACTACATGGATCAGACAAAGACAGAGAAATGTTTTCTCAGTGTTAAGTTTATTTTGTGAGATATATATTAACATAAGGGAAAACCGGTATAGTAAGGAAGAAGTAACCTGTCAAATGGAATCCTTTGTAGAGGTCCTCTTGCTCTGGTACTGAAAGAGGAAGCACACATTGACAGTGGCACTTTTATTAGAAAATTGAGTAGGTGGGTCTTTGTTTTGATTGGATGATGACTGGGTGGAATTATCAGCTAATTAATGTAAATGCTGAGTGTTAAGCAAGTAATTTGATTATTTTGATTGGACTGTATATATGTTGGTATTTTGAAGAATAAGTTACAGCCTTATGGAACTGAATAAGTGCCAGAAAACAGTATATTTGTTGCATGTCTTTGAGCCCTGACCTGATAGCCTGGTTTGAATTGAGAAGGTGGACTCTTATGTTATATATTTGTGTTAGATGGAGGGGTTTCCCTGAGTGAAGAGCAGCACTAGAGTGCAGAGTAGTTTTCCACATGTTGGCCCTTGTTTTACACATTATCATAGAAGACTACAAATAAAAGACTGCCCATGTTTCCCTGCACAACTGCCTGCGTGCGTGATGTTTTCTCGACCTGGACCTCACCTGGTGACAGCTACCACCCCACCACCATGCTTGACTGTAGGCAAGACACAGTTATCTTGGTACTCCTCACCAGGGTGCCACCACACATGCTGGACAACATCTGAGCCAAACAAAATTATCTTAGTCTCTTCAGACCACAGGACAGTAACACTTTTCACTAGGGGATCTCAAGGCATTCCCAGACCAGATGGGATACATTATTGTGGGCTGTTGTATTATTTTTACATAACACTGAGAACATCACATAGTATTTAGACATGTAAACATGTATGTATATATGTATACATATATATATATATATATATATATATATATATGTGTGTGTGTGTGTGTATGAATATGGGTGTGTATATATATATATATATATATATAGATAGATAGATAGATAGATAGATAGATAGATAGAGTATAACGTACTCAGCTTTGTCCTCATGAATAGATGAAATGTGCGTATGGGAGGGGAGGAAGGAAAGCGATAAATCAGCTGTATGACAAAGAGCTTTACTCAAACAGCTGTCAGAGTTCAGCAGCTTCTCCTCTCTCTCTGACTATGGAGGCCCTGAAAGAAGCTGAACTTTGCTTTCCCCAGCTCAACAACTCCTGCAAGAAGACGATGCGTCCTCACTTGGAGGCTGCGCTCATCTACACTGTGCTGTCCGGCATCTCTGTGGCCACTGTGGTTCTTAACCTGCTGGTCATCATCTCTATCTCACACTTCAGGCAGAGATACATTTCTCTGCATGAGCTACAAAATTTAATCTTTTTTGTTCCAGTCAAATTTGTGAAGAAATGACTTTGAGCTAGGAAATTTAGTGTCTTATTTAAGTCTCTGGTAAAAATATTAGCATTTCAGAACATGCTGACAGTAGTTTTATTTTTATGTTTAACATGTGATTTACCACTGTTATTTTGAAAACTAATGTTAAGTATGATTGTGGTGTTTTTGAGACAATTAGGAAGAGTCATTGTAGAAATGATAAGGAATGGTTTCTCACACATCAGGTTCCTGCACATCCACTAACCTTCTCATCTAGAATACAGATAATACTTAAAATTAATGTTTTCTTGTTTAGGCTTCTGGTCAGTGCAGATTGGATATTTGTAGATGATTTTACTATTGTAATGCTGTGCTGTATTAATGCATGTTGTTATAGGATAGTCATCATTTTAGTTATTTTTTATGTCTACAACTACTACATGTAACAGTGTATTCAGTGTTGATATTCTCCCATTTCAGGCAACTCCACACCACCACCAACCTCCTCCTTCTCTCTCTGGCTGTTGCAGACTTCCTTGTGGGTCTCCCAGAGATGCCAACTGAAATCCTGCTTTTCCGAGGCTGCTGGATGCTGGGTGACTTTGTATGTGCTCTGAATTACTTTTTAGGTTTCCTTATTGTCAGTGTTTCAGTAGGAAGCATGGTGCTCATATCAATTGACCGTTACATGGCAATTTGTGACCCAATGTTTTACACCACCAAAGTCACTCTGAAAAAAGTTCAACTCTGCATTTGGATGTGTTGGATATTTTCTGCTGTGCACAGCACTTGGATACTGAGGGATTTCCTCCAACAACCAGACAGGTATAACTCCTGTTATGGAGAATGTGTAGTCATAATTAATTATGTTGAAGGAGCTGCTGACCTTATTTTGACCTTTTTCGGCCCCATTGTAGTCATTACACTTCTGTATTTGCGAGTATTTATGGTGGCTGTGTCTCAGGCTCGTGCCATGCGCTCTCATGTCACAGATGTCACACTTCAGCGTTCAGAGACTGTAAAAGCTAAGAAATCTGAGATGAAAGCAGCCAGGACTCTTGGTGTTGTAATAGTTGTATTCATTTTGTGCTCCTCTCCGTATTACTGTTTCACAGTTGAAACTGAAAACAACTCAATAGGGGCGACCTCTGCAGCCATCCAACTTTGGCTATTGTACTTTAACTCCTGTCTAAACCCTGTGATCTACGTTTTTTTCTACCCCTGGTTCAGAAAAGCTATTAAACAAATTGTTACACTTCAGATACTGCAGCCTGGCTCCTCTGAGACCAGTCTTATGTAGAACAAGTCTATAGACTAAAACCAATTATTATTCTGTAACTAGAACATTATTCTTATGTTGTCTTCAATACACCAAATTTATACAGCTCAAAGTCTTAACAGTTAGAGAAAAGTTGGACAAAATGATTGTATGTTGATTGCATATAAATCTACATACTATATATACAGTATGTGCCTCTATCAGACAACCCAATGCATATGTATGTGTGATCTTACTACAGTCAGTCTGAATGACTCAATTCAGAAAGTCAGTTATATAAACGTATTGCTGTTGTTGGGGGAAAAACTTTTATTGTCATGGCAAGTTGATAGTTCAGCGTGCCGTCACCTTTTTTATTCCAGTTCAAGCGAGAGAATTGCATTAAAATGCTGGTAACTCTGCATGACCCCTTCCTGCTGCACTGGGTCCTGGACTTCCTTCCTGTTCAGTATGAATAATGCACAGGCCATCCCTCAGCATCTACTTAACACTTAATTAGTTAGAATATCCAACAGTAGTGTATATTTAGATTATTTGATTGTGCACTCCATAAATTCTGAGTAAAGCATTCACCCGCCTCGCCTTATCTTCTGTAGAATGTGCTCAATTCGGAAAGTCAGGTATATAAAAACATAGTCATTGGTGGGGTGGAAAACTTCTCATGCCATCAAATGTAAGGCCTGTGTAAGGCCTGTCTCCAGTTAAAAGTCATTTCTAAATGGAAAACAGGTTTTAGGTTACAGCAAGGAAATTGGCTGCATTTCATTATTTCACAAACAATCATTCTCACATTCGTATCTGCTTATGATACTAGGATATGATAACCTGACAAAAAAGCTTAATACGTCGTGCATTGCAGTTGCTAGTTCAGACTACTGGCCCCTTTTTTAGTCTAATTCAAGCTGTTATATAGTGACTAGCTTTTGCTGATTGAACAGTATTTTGTTTTTGAAAAGTAAATGTAAAATCTGTTCTCAATTTCTTCTTTTCTTTTATACGAATCAAGTGGAATCAACAGGAGTACTTTGTGAGTACTTGTATTTTGGGTGGGCTGGAGGTCTTACTGTGCTTTGTGAAGTCTGCTGACACCAGTCTCTTTATCAAACCTAGTGGAATCCAGTGAATTAAGAGAACCTGTAACCAAACCAACCCCTAAGATCCTGTGTCCAACATATTTTAGAGAACCCCACATATTGATAGTGAAGATACTAAACCTGGGATCAGTGACATAGATTTCCCTGGATTACAGTGGTTACATAAACAATAACTATATTATATCAACTAAGATAAAATGACTCACTTGTTAAAACATGGAATGGCTAAACCCAGCTCCAGCTCCAAATTAACCAGTTGAGGAAGTGGTATTCTAGCAACGCCTGTGTTCTGGTAGGTAAAATAATTGTTTTTGTCAATGGAGTCTGGTAGTGATTTATAGTTATGCTGCTGGTTAAACAGAGGGATCTTATTCTTTGATTAAAAAAAACTTTATTTATGTAGGAATCCCATCAATAATGTTGTGAAACACTTATAACAACAATCTAAGCTCAGTGGCATTAACAAGTACTTTAGTGGACTACTTTTATGTTGACAACTGCACCATTTGTTTTACATTGCAGCAGGTAGTTGTGGCGACTGTTCTTGCTCTGTGCTGTAACAATTACGCAAGCTTTTGTCCCTATCAATCATTTACACCCAAAACCATGGGAAAATAAGGACCAGGTTCAAAAATAGTGGAGACAACCTTTCAGTTGTCTTGGCAACATATTTTACAATGCGTAAATGAGTACTTATTTGGCATATTTTCCACTGGACATTATGGCCGTTGTTATTTTCATCTAACAGACAACTACACATGATACTGGCTAAAGCAGGAATATGCTGGCTAATGTAAACTCTGATGTGGATGAAGTCGACCATCCACATCTATCCCTGTTGTTGGCACTACAGAGAAGAATTTAATTTTTTTTAGCCAGTTGCCTGTTGTAGGCCACACTGACCGTAACCCTCTCATGCTCCTTTCCTGCACGTATAACGCTAACCATGCAGTTGTGTGTGAGAGAGACTAGAAAAAGTTTTAGCAATCCTCAGCAGTCTGCCTCCATGTGTGTGTCAAGTTTTTAGTTGACCCCACTTTTGTAGTGTTAATTAATATAATCTACTGCTAATAAGGTTTAGATACAGTCATGCAAAAAAGAAAGTACACCCTCTTTGAATTGTATGTTTTTATGTTGTAGGACATAATTAAAAAAAAAAAACATCTGGTCTGTAGCAGGTCTTAAAAATTAGGCAAAGTAGCAGTCAGGTGTTGCTAATCAAATGCCCTTGATTAACTGATCGTTAGCAAGTGTGACCACTTCTGTAAAAGAGGTTTTAGCAGTTTGCTGGTCTAGAGCATTTAGGTGTGTCTTTAACACAATGCCAGGGAGGAAGGAGATCTGCAATGATCTTTGAGAAACAATTGTTGCTGACCAATCTGAGAGGGATTATAAGACCTTTTCCAAACAATTTAAGTCAATAATTCTACAGTAAAAAATATTTTTTTAAAAAGAACATGGCAGCATAGCTTGGGTTTGTATCTCACAAACCACAAGACTTCTGAAATGATATACTTTGGACAGACGAGACCAGAGTGGAGTGGAGTGGAGGCAAAAACGAAACACAGCATATCAGCACAAACACCTCATACCAACTGTCAAGCATAATGTAGAGGCAATGATTTGAGCTTGTTTTGCAGCTACAGGACCTGGGCACATTGCAGTCATTGAGTCGACCATGAACTCCTCTGTAGGGCTGAACGATATTAGGAAAACATGCGATAAATTAACAAATACTTCAGTAAACAGTGTTAATGTCTTTCTGCTTTGAATTGAACTGAACAGTGAGTAGGCTTTGCTGACACCAGAAAAATTAAATGCATTACAGGGGATGACTTTAAGTTATATCCCTTGAAGATCACTGGTCCCACCTTTGTAACCACTGGCCTGGGAACATTACTTTTAGGATAGCAAATAACAGTACAAAATTTACACTTTAAATGAAGAAAATGGTTCTTTTGTTGCTAACTGCCTCTTCACACACAAGCCTGTGCAGCACTCTGGTATCTGACCCTTGAAGAGTGGAGACTTCCAAAAATAAACAATAAACAACAGCAATAAACAAAAGTGGGCCAAAATTCCTTTCTAACAATGTGAGAGACTGATTAAATCATGCTGAAAATGCTACTTCAATTTATTGCCACTTAAGGTGGTTTTACAAGCTACTTAATTGTGGGGTGTACTGGGTTTTTCACACATGGCTTCTTCATTTTGGCTTAATTTTTGTTAAATAAACAATGACACAGTGGAATCTGTTGTTTGTTTTTCTACACCTTAGGTTAGATTTAAATAGTTATAGAACTTCGTAAGGACCAGATTATTGTTTATTACGTCCTCATACAACCAAGGAATTCACACACCTGCAGACAGAAAGATTGAGTACCAGGAGAGGGGAACGGGGGAGGGGAGGAAGTAAAGAGATAAATCTGTTGTATTAAGAAAGAGCTTTGATCAGAGAAGTGTCAGCTCTGCAGCTTCTCCTCTCACTCTGATGATGGAGGCTCTGGAGGAAGCTGAGCTCTGCTTTCCTCAAGTCAACACCTCCTGCAAGAAGACGATACGTCCTCACTTGGAGGCTGTGCTTATTTTCAGTGTGCTGTGGTGCATCACTCTGCTCACAGTGGTTCTTAACCTGCTGGTCATCATCTCTATCTCACACTTCAGGCAGAAATAATTTTTCTTAATGGCTTTAAAAATGATATATTTATTATACTTCAGGCAGAGATAAATTTCTCTTCATGGCCTAAAAATGTTTCTGTTTTGGTTCCAGTCATATTCATGAAGAAATTTCTTTGAGCCAGGCAGTAGTTTTATCTTTTTGTTTAACTTGTGATAACACTGTTTGAGACATATCTTTACATTTAGTATTATTTTTAGAGCTAATGATTAAGTATGATTATGGTGCTTTTGAGATTAGTCAGCAAAAGTGTCACTGAAAAATCTATTTCTCACACCTGCACATCCACCAAACATTGCCTCAAGAAAATAAATAGTTCATAGGACTTATATTTTATAATTCAGACCTTTGCTCAGTGCATACTGAATATTTTTACTATTGTGATGCTGTGACATATTTTTACAGGACAGTTCATAGTTGTAGAATTATAGCTGTTAATAACACTTATCTCTACATCTTCTACATGTAACAGTGTGTGTGACACTTCTACAGTTACCATTCTTGCATTTTCAGTGTAAACCGTGTTGACATTAATGGTGGTCAGTGTTATTTTAACACTTGATTTATCAAAACTAACACCCCTAGAGTAAATTCCCAAAAGTGTGTGGATGGTGTGGATTTTGGTTGGTGCACGTATGTCTGCGCAGGTGGCACGGTGGTACAGTGGTTAGCATTGTCACCTTACAGCAAGAAGGCTCTGGTTCAAGCTTAGGTTTGCCTGGGGCTTTTCTGTGTGGAGTTTGCATGTTCTATCTGTGCCTGTGTAGATTCTCTCTGGCTACACTAACAGTGTTGCAATAACTCTGGGTGTGTGTAAAAAATGATCACTTTTAAATGTGTTAATTTAACAAAAGAGAAAAGAGTGGACAAATACAGAAACCTTTCTAGTTTTAAATTTAAGACTGGGGATTTTGGGGATGTATTGATAAGCATGATTATGGTGCTTTTGGGATGAGTCAGCAAGATGATTAGTAATGATTTCTCACACATCAGGCTACTCAACATTAACTAACTACCTCTTCCGCGAAATAAGTAGTGCACAGGTCTAATATTTTGTCAGATTTAGAAATAGTTTTACCATTGGAGTGGGTTAGGGTTAGAGTTAGCTGTATTCACAGTTGTAGAATTATAATTGCTAATAACACTTATTTGTACAACATTTACATGTAACAGTGAGTTCAGTGTTGATATTCTCCCATTTCAGACAGCTCCACACCACCACCAACCTCCTCCTCCTCTCTCTGGCTGTTGCAGACTTCCTTGTGGGATTCATGCAGATGCCAGCAGAAATCCCGCTCTTCGGTGGCTGCTGGATGATGGGTGACTCTATGTGTGTTATGAATTACTTTTTAAGTTTTGTTAATGTCAGTGTTTCAGTAGGAAGCATGGTGCTCATATCAGTTGACCGTTATATGGCAATTTGTGACCCAATGTTTTACTCCACCAAAGTCACTGTGAAAAAAGTTCAACTCTGCATTTGTCTGTGTTGGATATTTTCTGCTGTCCACAGCAGTTGGATACTGAGGGATGTCCTCAAACAACCAGACAAGTATATCTCCTGTTATGGAGATTGTGTAGTTGTAAGTGGTTTTGCTGAAGGAATGGTTGATCTTGTTGTGACTTTCTTAGGTCCCATTCTAGTCATTATACTTTTGTATTTGCGAGTATTTGTGGTGGCTGTGTCTCAGGCTCGTGCCATGCGCTCTCACATTGCAGCTGTAACACTTCAGCGTTCAGAGACTGTTAAAGCTAAGAAATCTGAAATGAAAGCGGCCAGGACTCTTGGTGTTGTAGTAGTTGTGTTTATTTTGTGCTCCTGTCCATATTATTGTTCCACTGTTGAAACTGCAAATAACCCAACAGAGGCAACATATCCTGAAATCCATATGTGGCTGTTGTATTTTAACTCCTGTCTAAACCCTGTGATCTATGTGTTTTTCTACCCCTGGTTCAGAAAAGCTATTAAATATATTATTACGCTTCAGATACTGCAGCCTGGCTCATGTGAGGCCAGTTTGATGTAAAAGGAGACTGTGATGGTTCAACTAAAACCAATTTTCTGTGATGGGGAAATTATTCTTACATTGTCCTAGATACGCTGAATTTACATAGTCCAAACTCTTGACAGTTAAAGACAATCTGGATAAAATTAATGAATGTTGAATATGATGAATATGAATTTACATACAGTATGTGCTTCTATTAGACAACCTGATGTTTTCTTTTTTTCTTTGTGATTGCACATGTATATTCTATGTGATCTGTCTACAGTCATCCCATTTGAATGACTGAATTCAGAAAGTCAGTTATATAAACCATACCCATTGTTGGGGTTGAAAACATTTTATTCTCATGACGTTTTATGTAAGGCCTTTATCCTACAGGGGCTTCACTTAAAACTTGCTTCTAAATGGGAACTAGATCTTCTTTTCTTCATTGTCACCACTGTTATCTGCTTATGATAATACTGGCTTCTTTCTTTTTTATTTCAGTTAAAGCACAGTTATATAGTTTTGCTGATTGAGAAACAGTATTTTGTTTTTGAAAAGTAAATAAATGTAAAAATCTGTTCTTAAATTGTTCTTCTTTTTACATTAATCAAATGGAATCAACAAGAGGATCGATAAGGTACTGATCCAATAAGCAGTGTCAATAAGAGAGGCTGTATTGATAAAATCCTTGTTACGAAGGAAATTAAGGTCACTGTGCTGCCCACATGTGCTGAGTCTGGTTTAGGGAGGTTTTCTCAGTGACAGCGCTACCCAGGGTGTCGATTGTAAATGAGTGAATTGCATTAAAATACTGGCCCCCTCTATCTGCAATAGAATAGAATGGAATGGAAAAAAATAATATAAAAACAATAAAAAAAAATAATATAAAAACATTATCTAAGTGTTCAGCACTACCTCACTGAGTACCAGCATTCCCCAGAGCTGTGCACTCAGCTGACTCCTGTTCGTATTGCTGACGTATGACTACACTGCATCTTTCATCTCCAACCGCATCATTAAGTTTGATGATAACGCAACAGTGGTAGGTCTCATCAACAACAATGATGAGACAGCTTACAGAGAGGAGGTGGGCCTAAAAGCAGTGTGGTGTAGGCCCAACAATCTTTTACTAAACATAGTGAAAACAAATATTGCTCTAACCTTGTCTGGGATCATGTTCAATATCGCACGCAAGACAAACCTTCATCTCACTCTTTGTTGAGAGCTAGCGAGCACAGGTATGACAGGGAGCTAGATGCAGCTTTTACACCCCCAAAATAAGGAAAAACATGGCAGAAAAGCAAAACAAAACTTAGCATTTTCACAATGATTGGGAGTTCTTTTTTACATCAGTGAAAGAAAAGTGCGTATGTCTCATTTGTGGGGCAACTATGGCAGAGACGCGGAGAGACACTTACTGCCAACTACCACTACGACTAATATTAGCTACCACCTGGCAGCGAACTACGGGCAGAAAATCCTGTGAATTAAAGGCAGTCTTTTTTCACAAGGCCAGTGAAAAAGTCACAAAACTGAAGCTTCATTTAGAGCACCAATTTTTTTTTTATAAAATCAAGAAAGCCTTTTAGTACGGGGATGTCTTGAAAGGAGCAATGGTGGTAATTGCAAACACTGTGTTCAAAGATGACATGAATGGTCCCAATGTCATCTCCACTCTCTCCGATGTCTAACTAGGGGCAAGTACGATATGGTTAGAAGTGTCAACTATGTCTGGGAATTGGACAGAGCAGCTGGACCGAGATCTGGTTAAGTGCAGGTGGTTTAGCATCCAATAGATGTATCTTTTTGTTTTAAATGATACACTGTGACTGAAACATACTTATACATTTTCCACTGTTATTTTTTAAAGCTAATGATAAGTATGATTATGGAGCTTTTGAGATGAGTCAGCAAGTGTTATTAAAAAAATGATTAACAATGATTTCTCACATATGAGTCTCCTGCACATCCACTAACCCTTTCTAGTGTTTGCAAATATTTTTTTTTTGGTCAAACTATCACACAATTCATAGAAAAAGACATGAATGTGTTCCCAGAACTGCAACAAGGTAAAAGTACAGTCACTGAGAATTACAACCTGAACCCCATCCTCTCTTCAGCCTCCCCAACATTCTGTGATAAGAATCAAAAACAGAACTTTGCCTCCCAAGCCAGGGTCAAAGGTCCAATGGCCAGCTCAGAAGAGACTATCTAATGGACCACAGTTTGTATGGAACTTATGAATGAACACTCTTCATATCTTCATCCTATGCAACAAACTTTGTCTCTGCATTAAACATTCAACTGTTACTTTGTCAAGAAAGTGACCTGAAAAAGAACTATGCAGATTGGACTCTCTCAGATCCACAGACCTAGCCTTCTTGTTTATTATTCTCTACACCAGACCTCTGATCGTAAATTACATCACATTCCAGACCAAGGACAAAACTTAAGTGTACTGTCTAGAACATCTGAAGCAACTTACATGTAATAATTGCCTTTTTTATTGCCAATGTGTAAAATTTGTAAAAGATTGTAACATGACATAAAAAAAAATATATCAATTGCCCTATATTCTTTCTCCATTGCCTATAACACATTGTACACTGATTTCTATGTAAAGGATTTGGGTTGAGTTTTCAGGATGCTTGCTCCTGAGTGTCTTGCCACAATAAAAGTTTCTCCTCTGTGCTGCTATAGCCCTGGTGATGTATGTTCTTTAGCTTAGGAATTGAGTCTGACGCTATCATGAAATGACCTCCCATCAGCACGGGACTCCAACACAACACAAACTTCCATGCAAGAACAAAAAACAGAAATCTTTGTCTCATGATGCCTCAACAACATTGGAGGAGTACAGGAAACTGATCCAGGACTTTGTCACATGGTGCAACTCCAACCACCTGCACCTCAACACTGCTGGGGTTGCACTGGACTTTGCACAGGACTTGAAGTTTCTTCATTGTGTTTTTTATTAGCAGTGTTTTTTATTATTATTCCCAATATTTATTGCATGCCTTCAACCTTTTATCTAAGTCTGTTGATGCTGCTGGAACTGTGAATTTCCTGTGCGGATTAATTATTAATTATTTATTAATTATTATATAATTAAGAATCTATCTATCTATCTATCTATCTATCTATCTATCTATCTGCTTTATTGTTCTTTGCCAAAACTGCAGGTACATTGTAGGTTACTGTATATTCTCTTATAGACAGCAGTAATGTTACATAACTGAAGTTATTTTTATGGGCTATTACCCCTGTGGTTCGCAATGTAAATGAGTTGCATTATTATTAGTATGAACTGTTAATTAGCAAACATTGGAAAAAATGGTAACTGTTCAGCACATGAAATCTGTAGTATATTTTGTTTATATTAGATATTTTTTGTATCTTTTCCCATAATCTTTAGAGAGAGTTTTATTCCATTTATTTAAATGA
Source organism: Lates calcarifer (assembly GCF_001640805.2). Classification (NCBI taxonomy): domain Eukaryota; kingdom Metazoa; phylum Chordata; class Actinopteri; family Centropomidae; genus Lates; species Lates calcarifer. The sequence continues at coordinate 1,798 of NW_026117217.1, read as the reverse complement.
GTTAAATCCACTATACGATCCCTCTGGAAATATAGATACAGATTTCATTAATGTGTAAAATGTAAACAGATGGGTAATCCTACAAGCGATGGAATATTTGCTCTGAGAGCGAGTGGCATGTGCTATTGTCCACATCAGATGACTATTCTGCTTTATTGTCCTTTGCCATAACTGCAGATGGAATAAACTGGCTGTTACCATAGACCTGACCTGACCTTTCCTGCATTTATAATCATAACCATGCATTTGGCTTTATTCATGAAAGTGTTCAGTCTGGAAATCAAGAGTTGGAAAGTGTTTCAGCAATCTTCAGCAGTCTGCCTCCATGTGTGTCTCAAATTTTTAGTCCAACCCCATTTTGACTTGTAGTTGTAATTAACGTAGACTTCTGCTAACAAGGTATAGAGAGATGGATGGATAGCTAGATAAACAGATGGAGAGAGGGATGGGAGGGGAGGGGGGTGCAAAGGAGGGAGGAAGAAAAGAAATAAGTCAGGTATTACAAAGAGCTTTGATCAGAAAGCTATCAGAGCTCAGCTTCAGCTTCTCTTCTCTCTCTGATGATGGAGGCCTTGGAAGAAGCTGAACTCTGCTTTCCCCAACTCAACAACTCCTGCAGGAAGACAACACGTCCTCATTTGGAGGCTGCGTTCATTAACAGCCTGCTGTCCTGCATCACTCTGCTCACTGTGGTTCTTAACCTGCTGGTCATCATCTCTATCTCCCACTTCAGGCAGAGATAAAATTTCTCTGCTTGATCTATAAAATGTTAATTTTTCTGGTTCCAGCTAGTTAATATAATGTTATGTTGTTTTGTTACATTTGCTCCATTGCATGTGCTGCTGCAAATCTGCTTTCCTCTAGGACATAAGTAGTGTATGGAATTATTCTGTAATACTGTGCTTTTAGCCATGCTACAAAACAATTCATACTGCTAGTATTAGAACTGCTAATAACATGTATGTCTACAACTTCTTCATATAACAATGTATTCAGTGTTGATATTCTCCATTTCAGGCAGCTCCACACCACCACCAACCTCCTCCTCCTCTCTCTGGCTGTTGCAGACTTCCTTGTGGGTCTCCTGCAGATGCCAGTTCTACTTCTCCATAACCAAGGCTGTGTGATTCTGGGTGATTATCTGTGCTTTGCATTACTTTTTTGCTTTCCTTGTTGTTAGTTTTCAGTAGGAAGCATGGTGCTCATATCAGTTGACCGCTACATTGCTATTTGTGACCCATGTTTTACACCACCAAAGTCACTCTGAAAAGAGTTCAACTATGTGTTTGTCTGTGTTGGATATTTTCTATTGTCCACAGCAGTTGGATACTGAGGGATTTCTTTAAGCAACCAGGCAGGTATAGCACCTGTTATGGAGAGTGTGTAGTTGTAGTGAATTTTGCTGAAGGAATGGTTGATCTTGTTGTGACCTTTTTGGGCCCTTTTTTAGTCATTACACTTTTGTATTTGCGAGTATTTTGGTGGCTGTGTCTCAGGCTCGTGCCATGCGCTCTCACATTGCAGCTGTCACACTTCAGCGTCCAGAGACTGTAAAAGCTTCAAAATCTGAGATGAAAGCAGCCAGGACTCTTGGTGTTGTAGTAGTTGTGTTTCTTCTGTGCTCCTGTCCATATTATTGTTTTGCTGTTGCAGCAGAGAGCAACTTGGTAGGGGCATCATCTGCAGCCATTGAGCTTTGGCTGGTGTATTTCAACTCCTGTCTAAACCCTGTGATCTATGTGTTTTTCTACCCCTGGTTCAGAAAGCTATTAAAACATTGTTACATTTCAATTATTGA
>NW_026117216.1:0-20233 GCF_001640805.2 Lates calcarifer | reverse complement strand
CCAAGAAGTGATTCAGTTTGTGTTGGCAAGCCCCAGCTACAGCCTCCAGGTCAGTCCCCCTCCCCTCCCCGGCCCAGCCAGCAGGATAAGCCTTTCCTAAGCAAATATACCAGTAAAACAATATCCATTAAAGCAGGACATGGTGGCCATAAGTCAGGAGGCTGCGCCCTCACTAACAGAGCTGCTCTAACACAGCACTGAGTGATGAGGTGTCATCAGTCAAACACCTCTTTTGTCCTGTTTGACATGATATAATCTGAGCCCCACCACAGAGACAGGTTATCACTGGAATGTTCTCTGGAGGCAGAGTGTTCCTGTCATTTTATTATTCAAATTTCTTTTAACACAAACTCTGAAGACTGTTTCAAATAATATGTTTTAATGACCTTCAGCTGGAGTGGAAAACTTATGCATAAAAGTAAAGTAAAATAAAAAATAACAAAAGGTGTATAAGTTGTAACTAATGGCCTTTTAATAGCAAATGAATCATTTACTAATAAACCATTAAGAACATATCATTTTGGGTTGTCAGGCTATAGAAAATGAATCATGTTTATTCATTCTGTTAGGTAATAATGCCCAATATAAATGTTGGAAATCCATTAATACATGTTTAAAAATGTTAATGAATGCATTTTGGTAAGTGGCCATACAGTCCAAGCAGTCCAAGGGATTTTTCAACAACCTGGTTCATAGCTGAATTTGTACTTAATATTATTAATATTATAAATAGTTACAACTCCTAAAGCCTGCAGGATAAAATTATAAAAACAGAACCAAGAATAAGACTCAGTAATGGTTTTCTGTACAAAAGTACATCTTGTGAACATCATACATAAAAACAGGGATTTCAAGAGGTGAGAGAGATAAACGAAAAATACAAGAGGAACAACAAAGATTAACCACATGAATAAATGTGAATAAAATTAAACATAATGTTAAGTTTAGTTTCTACGCTAAGACCTGTGCGTGTGTGTGTGTGTGTGTGTGTGCTATCTAAGCCACTTCATCATGTCAGTGAGCAGCTCAACACATGGAGACTGATGCTGCCTCCTCCTCTGGTCTCGTGCCTTTGTCTCTCTCCCACATGCAGCTGTAGTCAACACATGTATGTCACATGATATATGAGCTGCTGCTGCCACTGTTAACTGTCTGCAAGCCCACAGGCAGGGCTGCTCAGCCGAGGTGTGAATGACATCAGACCAGGACAGACTGCCTAACAGTTACATTACTGTTTATATTGTATGTAGGAACTGACTCTTTAATAATGACTGTATTCCTACCAGATAAATGAAGTCAATGGTAACTGAAACACTGAGAGCTTTCTTTATATAAAATTAAGCCCTCATCCCTCACCTCAGTAATTTAATACAGTCCCTAAGTTACCCCAAAGCCGAGTCATGGAATAGTTAAAGTGAGGGTGTTATCATAGATTGAGATAAGGGAAGGACTTGTAATCGAAACCTAACTTTTCTGTATCTAATCAGCAGTTTCCTTCTAGACTTCATGAGGTTAACCTTTATTGGAGACAGACATTATGTGAAAACAACGTCTCTTACATGTTACAATTAAAAAAAAAGAAAATAGAACTATACAAAGAGAAACAGCTTCTTGGGAGTCTGGAATCTGCAGCTGCAGTCTTTCTTTCCCACAGATTCTCTGGATAAAGGGTTTCTTCCTCTTCACCTTCCTCTATTTCTCTATTTCAATCTGAGAATGGATAGAATTATCTGTATATATCTTTCATCATGGGACATGACAAACAGAGTTTTATTCATTTTAAAAACAATTACTACTTTTATTACTATTATTACAATTAGTACTGGTTTGGACTTCACATCATCTTCCAGACTGTTACACTGGCAAACACCCGAGCAGAACTGCACACACAGGTGTTGTGTTTACTGTTGCTGGTTAACATGAACACCAGGAGGAGTTTGGTGGGCACTACACAAGCAGTGCAGTGGAGTTGGCTTAACAATGAATCTGAATACAGGTGAACTTTCTCTCAGCTTTAGGAGAATCTGATGATCTGATGATACTAGGGAGATCTGACTTGACCCCACCCACGACCCCCCCACCCCCACCAACACTTGCTGTGATTATGTGCTTGATGTTGACACTACTTGCAAGTTGTCCTGTGCTTGCAAATCACTTTTGTGAAAGGGAGCCAAGGTTCCAGACCTCTGAATTATTGTCGAGAACAGGCTGCTGGATAAAAACAAACAAACTGAACTAACCAGAGTTTCGCAGGACAGGTTGATTTTTTAGAAATAACAGCTCTTAAGTAAACAAACACCCAGTATACTAAGAATCCTCATGGCAGACACAGGAAGTATCTGTGTCCTTAATGTAGTGAGGTGGAAGGTCAGGCTGGTGTAGCATGTGTTCCATGCGAGAGACCAGAATTCATGTTCTTCAGCACTGAGTTGTGCTCAGGGAAAGACTGAAGAATAAAAAAAAAAAGAAGAAGCGTTTCAGTTGCCAACTATAACTGTACCTTAAACACTGTTTATTTACACATGCACAATCATTTCCTAATTTAAACACTTTAATACTGTCAAAATCCACCTCACCTAGAGTCTGACAGTCAGATGAACATACACAAATGTAACCTCCATTAACAGGCACACAATTCAGCTCTATAGAGAAACATCTGGAATGAAATAAAAGTGATCTACATTTTGGATGGATGACATTCTAAATTTGAGAAAATGTTTGTTTATAAAGTTTATAAAATTCATAGGCTGCTATTAGGGAGTGACATTTAACTAAATGAAGTGACCTGATAACTTAGAGCAAGAAATATGCTGTACAGAGTTTTAAATATTCAGCTGTGTACCAGGTGATATTTGCCTTGAGTGTGTTTGTTATTCTCTTTGAATGTTTGAAGCAACATTTTGCCAGGGAACTTCTGACAAACTGACAGATTCTACTGTCAGCTCCGTACAACTGTGGGTTTATCTGCTACAGAACAAAAAGAACTCATTCTTAGGATTTGCTCTGTTTTCAAAGCTTGCAGGAAGTTTTCCAGCTACCTGTCCAATAAGTAACATTTGAATTCAAATGTGTCGACTACAGCAGGTGTTGAGACAAGATCCAGCGCTAACCACTTATTTGATTAATTGAATATTTTAATATTAGTGACAGATAATGGCTGAAATTATTGCAAGACATTATAACCCTTAAAATGGATGCCTTCACATTCAGCTCCCTGGTATTCCTCAAATAATTTGTCCACAACAATGTTCTGGTGTCAAAATGTAAAGAGTGATATCAAACACTGTTACTTTTACTTGTGCTTTTTCTCTAAAAGTCTATAGGAGATGTGTAGAAGTGTAACTTTTTTCATGGGATGCTGAATGCAAGTGACCGGACTTTATGTGTCCTTTTTGACTTTAACTTGGGAGGTTAGAAAATCTCACAAACATACTCATTCAGCTGCTGTGGCCTCAGCTGGAGAAGATGTGCTGACACTTACAAAAACTGATGAAGACTTTGTGGTCTTTAGTTTGTCTAGAAACCAAATCACTTTCAATGAAAAACTCAGACAAACTGACTGAAGATGCCACATTCACCCAACAACAGAGCAGCGTGCACTTTGCACAAATTCAGAAACACTAGTGAATTTACGAAAAGCTCCCATTTATGATATAATTGAAATAATTGTTAAATGTCAAAATGCCAATAATCTTTTAAGTGTTTGTTCTTGTTAATTATAAAGAATATGAGAAAGCAATATGATTTCATATATAGCTAAATCTGGCTTCCTTAATTGAATAATAAAGGTGTAGGGTGCTGTATTAGTCCTCTGGTGCACTGATTGCCGACACGGTGCCACGCCCACATATATAGTGGTCTCTCTCTCTCTCTCTCTCTTTTTCCGGTTCCTCTCGTCCCCCGTGGTGGCTGTAGCCTGGCGTGGCAGAGGCGTGGTTGGCTGGTGTTTGCTCCGAGTGTCTGTTGCATGTTTACCGTTGAGGCGCACGCTGTCTCTTCAGTACACAGCGTGGCAGACTGCTGGTGCCGTGGGGCTGGGTTGGCTCGCTGGAAGCCGGTTGTGGTGTGGGTGGCTCTGTATGTGTTGTTCAGCAGCAGTTGTAGACGGCCCTGTGTGATGCTGTGCCGGTGAGGCCTACCTTCATTGATTCCTCCGCCACCTCTCCCTGGATGGTGCTGCTGTTCCGGCTTACTTTCCTTCGTGTTTAAGTTTAGTTTCTCCTCCTCCCTTGATTTTGGTTCTGGGCCGCCGTGGTCAGCCTCAGCCCTGTCCAGTTCCCCTTTTGGGCCAAGTGTATTTCCTGGATGTACAGCCGATGCTTTATGGATTTTATACATTTATATATATGTTATTATTATTTGTTAAATAAATCCAATTTGAGTATTTTCTTTCTAACCATCTCTTTCCCTGTGGTAATTTTTGAACCTGCCGTGACCTGCTCCCCAGGTGGCATTGACGGGCAACCCCTTTCCCGTTTTTCCACCCTCCACAAAGGCAAATCTAAAAAATAGAAATGTGAACAAATAATGATGATAATAATAATAATAATATATTATGTAATTACTGGTGTCATCCATACTACATTCACGATGTCAGCATGTCTTTTTCAAACATTTTTTAAAATGTGTGTGTGTGTGTGAGAGAGAGGTTTCAAAACCTCCACTCTGTCTGTTTCACATCAGTACATTTGTATTGGAGCTCTGTTAGTGGCACTGAGCGATGACTGAGGTGTGCACCTCACAATGAGACATGGTGATTGACAGAAGCGTTGTTACACATTAAAGATATTTAGGATTACAGCAGGTAAGGTGCCTTTACAGACCCTTGTGCCCAAAGCAAAGTCATTTCACACAAGTGGCCTGCGTGTGTGGTTTCCCTGATGTCTCCACGTTAGTTAAACACACACACACACATCGAGACCGCATCAATCAAAGCTGATTGATCTTTTCAGTTTTCTCTGAAATGTGACACAGAGACATTTGATGTTTAGATGTACGTGCGGTGGTGGTTGCGAGGCTGCATCGCCCAGCGTCCCACCAGCAACCCCAAAGGGCAACGCGAGTTGCGAGGGCCCAATCAACGCTGCTTACAGGTTTAATCCCTCATCATGAAATTATAGCTGTGTGAGTGTAAAACTAATTCTAACCACACATTAACAAGGTTTTGGCTTTCACGATCTTGCGGCCAGCCATGCCTCGCAGATGCAGGCAGTAATTCAGTGAGACCTCCAGGCACCTCAGATGGTATGACCATCTACCTCAGTTCACCAGCATGCCCTCTAATGTTTAATTCATTGCATGTAAACCAAGCACTACTGGTACTGTTATGGTGCTGGAACAACCTGGTAAAAGCACACAAACTCTAAACTCTAAAAACTAAACTCTAAACATATTTTGATAATGGCGACTTAACTTATTGCAGGCGTAATAGGAGCTGTGTCAACAAAGTTTTATCCTTGCATGAGGAAGGCCACTGAAATGTCTAGATAATTGCTTTTTAAATATTAGTATCACAAAAATTGCTATCATTGGGTATTATCTCCAATTTATAGTGACTTCAAATGTGTTTTAAACAGTTGTAGGATAATTACTAGAGGTTATTGAAAACTTCGGTTTACACTAGGGATAGAGCTGTATGATTCTGGGTAAAATATGAATCACAATTTTCCCACATTTTTAATACAAAGAAGGTAGAGCGTTGGCATCTGATCGGCACACAGAGTCCAGTGCTATGATATGGGATGTCAGTCAGTAAAACTGTAAATTGTGAATTTAGTAAGTAACAGAAGAAATGCAAAGGCATTGAAGTGTTAACCTAAGGGTTTGGGGAATATTTTCCTTTTTGTAATGTTTCTTGAAAATGTGGTGAAATGGACGGTCCCAGGAGGAACCAAAAACAGCACTGGTCTCCAACAGAGATCGCAGCAGTAATGAGACATTTCAGTAACCACATTGCAGAGGGGAAGCTAGCCACTATGACTGAATGCCAGCAGTGCAAGACTGCTGAACATCCTACTCTGGCTAGTCGCTCTATCCAAAACATAAGCGACTTTGTCAGGAAAAAAGGCTATGGCAATGCTGCAGGACATAGAATGATGGTGAGTTGGATGGAGAAGAAATATCAGGACTCAGTGATGTGTCTTGGTCTGGTGAATCTGACTCTGATTCTGAATCTGGGTCAGACCATGAGCCATCCCGTAAAAGGATCAACGCAGCTGTTCAAACCGCTGGTGTGCCAAACATCATCCACCATGCCTCTGATGCCAGGTAGGTCACCAAAACTTATTACATTATATATTTACCTCATAATGCCATAAAACCAAGTATCCTATGACTTCAAGTCTAAATATTGTAACTGAAGCTTTTCAAATTTGCCAAAACAGCCGACAAAGTCAAGCTCTAATTTAGTTATTCCATTCTATCAATATGAACAGAGCAAGCACCATCTACTCGCCTAGCCTCTGCCCACATCTCCACTGTCGCTTTTGGGAGCAGGTTCTGGAGATTTGCCAGGAATAAGCAATGCAAAATTCTCTCTCTCTCTCACTCACACACACACACACACACACAAACACTTGACAGCTTTTTTTTAACATTTTTTTTTCCATTGATAGTTTAACTGAAGTGAATTTATATTGTTATATTGCTAAAATAAAAGAAATCCTAAAGTGGCAAAATTCATAAAATTCTGTTATGTTATTTCATCCATTCTCACATGCTGTTTTGAAAAAAAAAAAAAAAAAAAACACCACCAGCTGTCAACCTCTGGCCCACAGCATGGAGGACAGGAAGCTGCCCAGCAGGAGGTGAGTAGTCCCCCCGAAAACACCCTGATTAAATGTACACACACAGGCAACTCTCCTCCTGTGGAGGTTTCTTACAGTAAATCTTAAAAATACAGGAAAATTAGACATTGTAAGTACAACATTAAACACCAAGATGTTACTATGAATGGATTTTTGTCTGCCAAGAAAACATGACTTCTAGGACCTCCCTCAATCAAAATAACCTGTCTAATTTTTCTGGTTCAACTTGTTTTTTTCTGCCTTTCCTCAAACAGCTGAACCTTAGTTGGCCAGAGAGGATCTCCAGTCCGTAGCCCTCCATCTCTGGCCAACAGCGTGGAGAGAGCACACACTAACAAATGTTGGGGTGAAAATAACCCAATCTGGGTTGTTTCTGCAACCCATAGATGTGTCAAATATGGACAAAACCAACTGTTGGTTGTTTTGACCCAGTATGTTGGGTTGTATAACCAACCCAACTCCGTGGGTTGATTGTAAAACCCATTTTATGGGTAGTTTTAACTTTTTATTGGGTTGCAACAATGCAATGTGTAAGTAGTGTGTTTCAACTCTGTATGAAGGTTCTTAAAGGACCATTTTACTATTTCTGCAGTTTTTGATAAATATAGAAATTTATATATTTCTATATATAAAAATCTGATAATGGACCATTACCCAACCAAAACCTTGGGCTAGAAGATTGAAAAACACAAAAAAATCTGACCTTCTATAGCATGCTTTGGAAAATGGTTCACAGTAATGTTAAATATATATTTGTTGTAGTGAACTGGCTTACCCATGCATATGGTCAGTTGAGATGCAATTCTGAGCACCCACTGAAAATGCTTACTTTCCATTGTCAAAAAAAGAGACAAAAAAAGAGAAAGTGTATTTTATAGAGACACCATATATTTTCATTCTTTTTGACATTAAAAATGGCTGACTTCCTTTAGGGTTTACAGTAGTCCAACAGGCTTTTTGTAAAAAAAAAAAAAAAAAAAAAAAAAAAAAAAATAGATGAATCAAATAGATGAAATACATGAAATTTCATATATGTAGGTGAAACTGAACACAGGGGCCCTGTGTTGAATCTTTGTCTGCTCAGTGCTCAGTAAACTTTTTTAGACAAAATGTTTAAGTGCTGTTCAGCATGACAAATAAGTACACAGCAGTCTAATTAAGGGATTCTGTTCCTGGGAGTTTGTAAATGAGGTCTGGCTTTACAGAAGCTCATAGAAAGTAATTAATAAATAAACATGGCAGTTTCAATAGGGCCTTCACACCGTTCAGTGCTGGAACCCTAAGGAGAGGCTTGAATGTGAGTACGCTTCTCACTTCTGCTGTGTCAAGGTGATGGCAGACTACATGGTCTCATGCACGGAGGCAGACAACAGCACGCAGTGTGAAAAATATCAACTTCAGTTTCTAATTTTGTTAATTCAGCACTTACAATGACCCATGCCTGTTTACATGCATTTTTAAAATGAGGATTTTTTTTTTTCTCAAATTCACAAACTTTGAAAGTATCATACCACTTCACTTTTTCCACATTTTGTTGCAGCATTATGCTAAAATTAAGAATAATAAATAAAATAAATATTTTTTTTCCTTCTCTCAATCTACATTCAACACCCCATAATAACAATAATGTCCAGTCAATTGAATTTACCAGAGGTGGACTCCAATCTAGGTGTAAAAACATCTCAAAGATGGACCAGAGAAATGAGAGGAACCTGAGCTAGTGTCACAGCATCAGATCACATCGTGGAATTTCTTTAAAATGGCTTACTCAGAGCACAAGAACTTATACAGAATAAAGGACTGGAAAAAAGAAATTCTTTATTTTGCTTTGACATGTCTTAATATGAATGCCAAAGATAACCCTGGACACCACAGAATGGATAAACATAAGAGTATTTTCATTTTATCAAGAGAAAACAAAGTTGAAAGCTTGGACTTCCAAGTCCCATTCTTTGAGTTTCTCTTGGACAAAGTTATCCATTCCCTGTCTGTGGGCAAATGAACCAGCAGAGCGTTGAGTTCTAACCTGGCATCACATTTCACAGGAAAAATTATTTAAAATTAAACAAAAGGGTCTGTATATCAAACAGCCTGTCATGTGAGAAAATCACAATACACTTAACTTGACTCTGCACATGCCTGTATTATCCATAACTGACGAGAAGACAGCTCGGTCCTCTTTCTTGTCACAGGGAAAGCAGAAGAATGACAGTTTAATAGCTTCTTTGGACTCAGATCTATTCAGACAACATGGGCACTGCACTGCAGCATCTTGATAACAGGAGAGCCTCGGTGAAGTTGGCTTTTTCAACGGTCATGCCAGCATGACTCAACGAGTAAATAAAACCATAGCCTCATCTCAACTTGACTTAAAGCTAGCTATGGTAATATTAGACCTCTGACTACCAGACTGGGGCAGCTTTATACTTCGTCATCCTGAATGTTTGTACAGGGGTACAATAAAATTATGTGTATGAGTGCTCAACCCACACAGTGCAAAGATGACACATTAAAAAAATAAAAACACAAGACAAGTCTTAAGACGTTCAGGCAAGTCTTAAAAAACAATGACAAAAAAAAAAACTGTGAAAATGCAATGCAACACAATGTAATAAATATCAGCACAGTATAATTATCTGTAATATCAGTAAAGTGCATGGTTACTCTCTATTGCACAGCTTTGAGGTCGATATGTAAAGTCCTTAGAGCCGATGTCTGGTGTAAAGTCTGGTGGTATGTGATTTCATTGTCCTGTAACGCCACTAAGAAGGATGGATGTGATCCTGCTGTGGCAGCGGGATCTGGATATGTCGTCAAGTGTGGGCAGAGGGCAGCCGAAGATTTTTTGTGCCGTGTTTATCACTCTCTGAAGGGTTTTCCTGTCTCCTGGCATGGAGCCTGCACACCACACACATAGGCAGGATGTAAGTATGCTCTCCATGGAGGAGCAGTAGAAGGCCAGCAGCAGCTTCCTCTCCAGCTTGTTCTTCTTAAGAACTCACAGAAAGTGCCACTGCTATGCCTTCTTCATCATGGCTCTGATGTTTGTGGTCCAGGAGCGACCAGCTGAGATGTGGGTAGGGTTAACCTCTAAAAATCATACCTGTGGATCACTATAAAGAAATAGTTTGTCTGCTATTCCTTCATGCATGACAGGAAATCTGAGCTTGAATTATAGATTTCAAAACCAGGACAAACCAGGACTTACCAGAAGGACAAATACTTCTCAATCAGCTCAGATGGTGTCCTCAACTTCTGGAACGACACCTTTGACATTTCATATACAATTCCATTGTACAGAAAAAGACACTTTCAGACAACAGTCACACAACAAGAAAATACATGTTACTGACATGGTGTACATCAGCGAACTCAAACAGCTGGCTATCTCCACTATCAGCAGGGAACTATTATTCTTTGATTGCACTGAGTCCTCAGAGACATTTACAATCAGTCACTCTTCAATAGTGGAGGAAAACACAGTGAAGGCCATGAACTACTGGTCTAATGGCACTCAAGAAGTGTTTTCCTTTGGTGATACGAAAGGATTTTTGTATGCATTTATCCCATTCAATATACATGCACAGGGCCAATATTTTCCATCAATTGGCTGCTTTTCCGTCTGCAGTAAGTCAGTCAGTCAGTAAGTTGATAAGTCTATCTGAGGACATGAATGTTTGTGTGTGGTCGGAGAATGGCTGGGTGTGTAGGCAAAGCTTCCAGCTTCATGGTATGGGGACAGGCCCAAATCTCCAGTTTGTGTTACAATATACATACCAATGAGTTCATCCTGGCTAAAGACAGTCTCTTGAAAGAACAACAAATGTGTTTAAAAACATATTAACCTCACATGACAAACCTCTGTGTTCACTTTCAAACAGGTCATCTCTGTTTGCCAGTATGACGTGGTGACAGTGTGGGACATTTTAACAGGAAAGGTTGTCATGCAATTTAATTCCAGAAAAGTATGTGGGGTTTACTGCCATGTCCTTTGATGGCCCACGGCGCAGACTACTCACAGTGTCTCAGGATGGTAGAGTGAGGCTGTGGAACTTCAACACCAGAAAAGAACTTGCCGTTCTTTTGTGACCATACCAAGGAAGGTGACAAGTATTATTTGCATAAACAACAGGGTTTTCATGGCAGCAAAGAATTCCAAGACCATTTTTGACCTGGAAAATAAGGAATATGATGTCAGATATTTAGAGCATAATTATTTAAATGACATTTCCTCAATGATGTGCACGATAACACACTGGTTACCGCCTCCAGCAATGGAAATATTGTTATTTGGGTCGAAGCCCTCGAACATACATGGCAGGCAAAAATAATCAGAGCTGCACTGGGAATTTGCCTCGAGAAGACACCAAAAATGGTTTGCGAGATAAAGGCAAAAACCTAATGGAAAAAATGTAGAGGTATGACAGAGGAAAAGGCTGGTTTGAATGCCAGTCTGAAGACCAAGTCGGAGGGTGTTGACAAAGCCACGCTGCTGATTTGTACAGATGGCTACATCTGTGCCTGGTCTGTTAATAGCAAGGGAGGTCTCTTGGCAAAGTTCAGGGCTGACATGAAGATGCTGTCATTACCACCATGTCAACCGATGCCAAGGAAGAGACACAAGTCATGGGGGATAATACTTGAAGAGTTTACCTGTAGGACATTAAAACAGGCAGACACAGGGTGATTTGAAGATATAAGTGGGCGGCGTGTATCACTGTGTCCTCCTCCATTGTTGGTCTCCTGGCAAGCCCATCTTACAGGTGTGGTGAGAACCTTTGTGTGATCCCAGGTGTAAAAATGTAGTCACTGCAGGTATGGACCAACCACAACATCCAGCTGTGGACAAACACAGGCAGATGCATAGGCCTCTTTGGGAGAGGCCACTGGAATGATGTGGAACTCTTGCTTGAAAAGAGCACTGACACAGAGCAGGCAGATCTCACCCACCACAGGCTGTACTAAGGCTGCACATGGAGCAGTCAACGGGTACAGTGAAGCAAGGGTCTGAACACACAGTGGAGCCTGTGTGCTTATCACCTATCTCTGATAAGGTGCAACCTACATATGATCAGGGTCAACTCAAGCTGCAGCCACCTACCTGCAAAAAACAAGTCCGAACTCACAATGGAGCATGTACACTTACCAAGCATCTCTGGTAAGGTGCAGCTGACACATTGTCAGAGTCAGCTCAAGCCACACCCACCTGCAGTAAAGAAGGGTTCTGAATGCACAACAAAGCCATGTGCACTTTCCAGCAATATCAGAGGTTCAGGTGAAGCATGTACCTCAAAACTGATGTAAATCACAGAGATGTAAGATAGAGAACAGCAATAGAATCTAAAAATGTAAACATCCATTAAAATATGTGATAGGCACTTAAAAAAATAGCAAACGTGAAAAACGAAACAGTTTCCGTGCTGCAGAGTGCCGAGTGACAAAAAACAAAATGTGTGGCGAGGACATTTTGTTATTTCCAAATGAAATACGTTAGTCTGAAAGCGGTGCTGAGAGGCACGAAAAAAATGTCCATGGGAATCAATAGATTACATTTCGTGACTATTTCATGAACTGCCATGAGATCGGGTTGCTTCTTATGGGCATTACGATTGTCCATACAGGCCGGAGATGTAAGATCCCTCACAGGTAAGGTGGTTGCGCCTACCTGACCATCAGGTAATTCAAGTTTTGATAAGTTTAGGATAAGTATAAGTCACAAGATATAAGTGTATAAATATTAATAAATTTCGTTTTTAAGTTATGATACAGAAAAGTTACAGTCGAAGTAAGAAAGTGTGGAAGAACTACTTCCGTCTCCACTTTATATTTAGTTAATCTGATCTCTTACAACTAAAAATTACAAAAGCTTCATTAAAAATCTAGTGTGTCTGTGTGTGTGTGTGTGTGTGTGTGTATATATACATACATATATATATATATATATATATATATATATAAAAATTGGGGGCCCACGTGAGGCCCACTGCTGGCAGAGCATTGCCATTGTGAAATGAGGCCCAGGTGGTGCCCAAAGCTGGGCGCCCCAAAGTGTGGATTGAATGTGGGCTTCCCACACTAAGAAGAATGCCCAAAGACGGGGGCCTGATCTTCAGGGGCCCCCGTGCAGTTCCGCCTTGAGGGGCAGTGTGGCCAGCTGGCTGGCCCTTTGTAGGACGGATACGAGTCCACGCCATGACGCCCCCGAGGAAGAGAGGGTTGGAGGAAAGAGGAGGTGGGTAGTTTTTGGCTTCTTTTAGAATTCTCTACCTTTTACTTGACTTTTGGAGGAGGGAAAAGTGCTTCTCTCCTCCTCTCATTTCATTCATTCATTCATTCATTCATTCCTTCCTTCTCTTTGTGTGTTTGTTTGGGGCTGAATCCTCTCTGGGCTCCTGCCTGTCCATCTCCGTGGAGGAGTGGCTCAGGGAGCAGGTAGCACTGGGTGGAGCAGCTGCCGGGGAGGGTTCAGGCAGTTGGCAAAAGGACCTGAAAGATTTACACCTAGCCCAGCTGTGTGGCCTCCCCAGAAGACAGGAGTGCAGCCACAGCCAGTGGGGAAGAGAACGGTTCAGCTGTGGCTGGCTGAGGACAGCGGTGGGGGGTGTAAATAGTGTAGTAAATAGTTTTGTACATACATTGTCTTTGTTTGTGGGTGTGCATGTGTGTGTTGATTTGATTTTAAATAATTTATATGTAATAAAAATCAGAATGAAAAATTCACCTTCTCTCTAGTATCTCATCTTTTTATGGTCAAAGGTAAATCTGTGCACCACAGCTCAAACTCCAGGAGTCATTGATTTCTAGTTTTCACACAGAAAGTTTAAAGTCTTATCTTTCATCATTCATCAACATTCATAACAAGAATCAATGAATGAAAACTGTATAAATAGGTTTATAGAATTGTAATGTGTGTGTTAGAACTAGTCCTCTCAACACAGTGCTGAGAAAAAAAGTTGATGCAGAGGGAAGGTAATTTAATAAGAAATAGGAGAGCGAGCCCATTTAGACACTTAGCACGGAGCTAAGCATGGTAACCTTAGCCACCAAGAAAAAGCAACTGAAGCTCCAAGAATTAAACGTCCTGCAGTCTCAGCAGAATGTGTCAGCAAAAGTTACAGCAAGAAAACTAGCAGTGAAAACTAGCTTTACTGTGGCTGAAGAAATCACCCAAGCTTCAAAGAGGTTTTCAGAAGGTGCATGTTAAAAGCAGTTTATGCTGAAGGTATGTGACCAGAGAAAGGCTTTTAACAATGTTAGCTTGTCAAGAATCACTATGGCAGACAGAGTCAGGGAACTAGCGGAAAATGTGGCTGAAGAAGTGTGCTGTTCTTTGGCTTTTTAATTAACTGCTGACAAAAACACTGACAATACTGACAGCGCATCTAGCCAATTTTAAACGGTGTGAAGGCAGACTTGTCTGTCAGTGAGAAACTCTCGGATATGGCCGCCACGCACGGGACGACAAGGGAAAGGGATGTGGAGAGGTCTGTAAGTAAAATGAAATTACCCTGGGAGAAGTTGGCGAGGTTTATCATCAGTGGCGTACGTGTGTGGTGAGAGAACTGGCTTGGTTTGACTGGTGAAAGAGAGAAAAAGAAAATGTGGTGAATCTGTCACCGCAGTTCCATGGTTACCACCACAACCCCATTCCAAGGGATGATGGTGAAATAAGTAAAACTTTTACTTCTTTTTTCTATTTATAAACATCTCAAAATTTAGTCCCATTAAAATTATACAATTATAGAGTTACAGACTAAAACTACGCGCTTCCACCATATCACTCTGCTCATTCTACCTGTGGCGAGTTCACCATGCTAGTTTGATCATCTTTGTATTTCTGTTTCATTTAATCATATTACGGTAGACGTGGAAATAAACCCCTCTACACATTTAGACCCAGTCGAGTCCTTTGTAATGGAGAGCCTTGGATCCCTTTAATCGAGAAATCACAATCTCAGATATCAGACTAATAAAATCTATGGTGCAGATATTAATAGAGAATATTCATATAGCCTATTGATCTTGATATCGAAATTAATATTCCCGATTTCCATCCCAAAATCGGACGGTGATGCCCCATACAACGAGAGCACAAGCTTATTTTAAAGATTATTTTTAATTGATTTCTGCATAATTTTTGTGCAGGCTCGCTACACAGATTTTCAAACACAAGTCACAACTGCCGGCCATACTTTCACAGAGACGCCAAAAAAATGGCAATTCAAGTTCAGTCATGTTCCTGTGTTCTCTCCGTGTTAATGTGTGTTTCCAGCAAAGTACCACAACAGCACAAAACATCCTATAAGAGAACCTTTACTTATTTTCACATAACACAATACGCACTCCTGCTCATACACAGGGAAATAAAGTTCAAGTAAAGAGTGGTGAATTGTGCTTCTTTTTCTGAGGCAAATGCTACAATTATCACATCTCTTCCTCACAATTCATTTCTTGTATGAAAGGATATGGCTCAGGTGTATATTTTTTCTCTTATCAAGAAATTCCATGATAATCTAAAACCTACTAATTTTTAGTTTGTTTACCTGGTGTGTGTGTGTGTGTGTGTGTGTGTGTGTGTGTGTGTGCACTGTGGCATTTCTTTTGATCAGTGAAACTTATCTTTTTTTAATGACTTTTACCTACACAGCTCTGGTCCTCTGGAGAGAGTTACATATTTAAGGTTGAGTTGGCTAAAGTTGAAATGAATGCATTTCCCAATCGTCCTCACTCACGAGTTGAGTCAGCCAATCACCTTGCTGGCTGCAATAATGTATTAGGTTTTAGGAGGTTTGCATCAGCTCCACTGTGACCTTATTCATAACATTCTCCAGTGAGGAGGTCTGCAGACTTTTCCATATATCTTTGGAGGCTCATAATTGTAGTTCAGTTAGCTGACCTAAATAAGTCCAGTAAAAGCAAGGTGACAACCATGTTCTACCTTCTACCTCAAACATCATTTTTCCTCACAACACCTCTGTCACTACACTTCCTACACATTCTTATTCATTTTATGGTTGAAATAAATGCATTAATGCAAATGCATATGAAAATTCATGGTACCTCCTACCTCTGATGTGGTATTTTTTTTTCTACCTGGCCACAGGTGTGACAGGATGTAAGTACTTAAAAATAATGCAGTCTCTCAGAATAAAATAATGAAGCAACTGATCCATTTAAAAGTGAAAAAAAATTTCAATTTCCTGGTCTAAGTTCTACATCTCTGATATGCATTTGACCTCCCAATGACAAACTCATTACAACAAACATGCAGAACACTCCAAACTCAGAGACTGAGCGGTGGAGGGTAAATTGAGAATAGTTTACGTTAATGTAAAAATTTTCTCCACCCCTGCATTGTTCACAGTTTGGAACTTTCAGAAGGGAGAGTTACGTCTTAGCCTCAATATGTCTCGCCTCATTTATGTAAGAGCATACCCCAGGAACTATGTAGAACTCACTCCTTACTTCATTTTCTACAGTGTGTTCCTCCTGCATATTTCAGCTCTGCCCTGGGGCTGGAAACCACTTTAAACGGCCTCCCCAGCCAAGACAAGCAGCCCACCGAGAGCAGATCTGCTAGCATACTTATCTTGTGCTCATTAGGTGCCCAGTCACTGTGCTGTCAGAGTAGGTAGAGTCTGCATATGTCCGTCTGTGTGTGTGTGTGTGTGTGTGCGCGCTGTAGGCATCCAGTGTGTTATCATACCTACAGAATTACACCAATAAGAATCCACTCTAACATGACAAACATGAGAAAGGTCACATCTATGGTGGCCCCTGCAAGAGCAATGCAATGCAAAGATACTAATACATGCAGACAGACCAAACAAAAGCAAACTGTGACAGTTCCCACTTCCTCTTCTGGTCTGTCCTTTTCCTTCTCTCAGTAGCATGAATGGGTCGTCGGAGCAAATGGCTGCACCTGAGATGTGGGAGTGGCTAAGAGCGCAAAGGCCACTCTCTGATCAAATCCAAATGTTCAGACTTTGCCACGCTGGGATTGTGGACTTAACAGGTGAGTTGCTGGGAAGTCCATGAGTGTTGACTGTCCAGACCAACAGTTCGTCAAGTTCGCAAAGAGCTACAGGGAGACTTTTCACGTTTGTAACAAAATCAATAAACTATCTTTAACAGCACTTCAATACATAGTATTCAGAAAAAACAACAAAGAAGAAAACAAAACCAAATACACACAACTCAATACAAGTAGCCACGTAGCCAAGCCAAATACAGAAACACAACTTTAAAAAAAGCGTTGTCAAATTGGTGAAGATGTTTCTTTTATTTGCTTGTTTTATGTTTGCATGTGTTTTCTTAAATTGTAGTATTGTGAGCTTTCTGGGCCACCATGCAAATTACCCAAACGATGCTTGTTTGTTCTAGTCAGTAAATTTCATTTCCATTCTAAATACCAACTCCAGCACCAACAAACAGTGACTTCCTCCTCTGTAATCATTTGTGACTGCCTATAAACTCACAGTCAGACACTGCAGCTGGATAAACTTCAGCTTCAAAGCAAGAATTTGGATTCAGCTCCCCACGTAATCCTCTCCCCAAAACAACCAGAAGTCTTATGTTAACTTCATTTTTAGTGAAACTGAGAAGCTGAGAATGTGTGTTGTGGATGCAGCCGGACAGACAACATCTCGAACACACTCGACTGCTTTTCCTTTTACTCAGTACAGCTTTCATCTACATGTGAGTCATTTCTACCAAAAAGTGCAGTGACAGCAGATGATTTGCAAGTATGAACCAGCTACTTTGATTCAGTAATCAGTGTCTGTAAATAAAACTGCTGTGACTGACAGGACTGAGACACAACTGCGGTCTCGTCTCCAGTCGATACTCAACAGGAGTGTGAGGACTCAGAAAATTCCTTTCCTGAAAATCTTTGCAGACATCTGAAAGCTTAGGAGCACCAAAGATAAAATGATGGGCTGCAACAATTGGATGCTGTTCTCTGTTCTGTCAGCAGCGAGTGGGAGGCTTTGATGTTTTTGTGTTGACATGTGTTGTTTGATATCTGTTGGTGAAGACATTCCTTCTCTGAAGTCTGTGCATATGAACAGGTCTTTACTTTCATGGACAGTAGCAGTGACTCTAACTCACACTGAATTCAAAGTGCTAATATACATATGTTTGATCAACACAAGGTTTTTTTTCACTAAGAACTGTTAAATAGAACTCATGAAAGGGGCTGATTGATTAAAATATGGGACTAGATTCACTTCTCAAAACAAACTGCAACACAGTCCAGACTCCACAACAAACAAATCTGACGAGCTATAGTTAAGACACTAGGGATTTATCAGACTAAAGCTGGTGGAGTTCATCAGAAACTCGATGGGAGTGTGTGTTCCATAACCATGGACTGCATCACAAATGCTTGCATGTATTGTTGGCATTAATATCCTAAAGCTGTACATTAATAACATTCTTTCTTTGTGTCTGTTTCCACTTGATGAATGTAAGTCCATACTTACTTTTATCTCCTTTGGCTGAGTTTGGTCTCCACCGACTCCTGAGAAAAACATCTGGCTTTTCAGCTGCTAAATGCTGCACTGTGTTCACCTGCTGGTCTTTAACTGTGTCTGTGTGCTGTTTACTGCAGGGGGACAATGGGTTTATCTGAGCTTTTGCACTAAAAACAGCTGCCAGCCAGTAGAGTGGGTTGTAAAACCAAATCAACTTTTTTTTTTTTTAATGGATTTTTCATTGAGTGTAAAGCTGTGTCTTTAATTAGTTAGTTTTTTGTCTGATCCACAGTTACAAATGTGTATATATATATATATATATATATAATTATTGTTGTTATTATTATTATTAGTATTAGTTTTTTTGCAAACTACTTTATGACATAAAGAGAAATTTGATTAAAAAAAAATAGGCTTGCAACTAACCCTGTTGAATTAATTGATTGATTAGAAAGATTGGCAGTTCATTTTCTTTTAAATGACTGATTACTACACTGTTGTTTTAGGTTCCTCCACCTCCTCCCAAGGAACCTCAAACTTTACAAGCCCAAGAAAGAGCGCTGAGGCTCAGCTGGTTGCTCAGGCAGATCAACACCTCAGTGCTCAGCTCTCTCCCTCTGGTGAAACCCAATGCTTTCCCTCATTTTCTCAATCTCCTGCAGCTCTGGACTTGCACTCCACAACCGGCACCAACCAGCCTGTTCTCCCCGCTTTTCCCGCTTTGTGGTCCAAGTGATGAGATCACAAATGGGTTTGGGGTTACCAGGACTTTACCTGGCACACAGTGATGCATATATGTCCTCAGAACCTTCTACTAGTCAACTCATGGTGTGAACTATGATATAAGTATGTAATCACAACAATAAAGACAACACATCTGTATATTATTAAAGTGCAGTGAGATCATAATGTCCCTGAGGTAGAGCGCCTCCTTCTTTACTTCACTAGAGGAGGTATACATTACAAGGCAGCAGAACCAGAAATATAACATTCCTTCTGCTGAATGTTGCTGTAGAACAGTTATATCAGCTGTAAATGTCTGAAAAATAAAAATCCATATTGAAACTGCGCATTGATCTTATGAGCCATCATGATGATAACTAATCAGCACACCACAGACAGTCCCTTAGAATTCTTTTCCGTATCATAGATGTAGTGGGAGATTTTATTAACCACCAAATTCAGGAGCCCCTTCCATAATTTGTGAGGATAATAATTCTAATTATTAATTTAATACTGTTGGGCTGAGGTTGGACCCAACCACTGGAGAAATTCCAATTCAAATCACTAAAAGGCATCAATTTTTATCACCAAAAATCATTATTTTAACATTTATTGCTGATATTATTATTTATCTTGAACATCAGAAATTCCCTTCAGCCCCTGAGCCTCTGAGTGGGCAGGTGGTGCAAGTATTTGATTGAAAGCTGAGCCTTCAGGGGTACTGAGATATAATACAGAGAAACTTGCACTGGGAACTATACAGTAGTTGACAAGACAAGGACAGAAAAGGGATGCTGCTCTGTCACCAGCTTAGTTGTGGTTTAAATTTTAAAACAGCCTTAAACCTGAGTGCCTGGGTCAAAGTCACATTATCACCTAAACCTCATTTTCTCTGAGGTTTAATGTAAACGCTTTAAACTGAACCTGCCACATAACTGCTTTAACTGAGGTTTAAGTTAAACCAGCTGCTGTTCAATCGTACGTGCTTTATCAGATTAGTTACCAGTGCAGTTTTACTGGTAGCTGATGTATGTGGAATATTTAGAACAATATCATGTAATGGTAGTGACGGTCCACTACTACAAGTGCAAGTAGACTATAAATGCTGAACATGTTCTGTTACGATAAGGTTTTCAAAGAGAAAAATCTGACAGTTCTCACTGTGACTGGTGAAACTAAATTCTTTGCCAGTAGCATCAACTCATCAGGGCCACCACAGCATCACTCAGG
>NW_026117215.1:0-34904 GCF_001640805.2 Lates calcarifer | reverse complement strand
TTTAGCCACTTGTAGCCGGGAGGTTAGGTGTTAGGGTTAGGGTTACGGCTTTTTAGCCACTTGTAGCCGGAGGTTAGGGTTAGGGTTAGGGTTACGGTTTTTAGTTAGGGTTAGGTTATGGCTTTTAGGCACTTGTAGCCGGAGGTTAGGTTAGGGTTAGGGTTATGGCTTTTAGCCACTTGTAGCTGGAGGTTAGGGTTAGGGTTACAGTTCTTTTAGCCACTTGTAACTGGAGGTTAGGGTTAGGGTAGGGTTAGGGTTAGGGTTATGGCTTTTAGCCACTTGTAGCTGGAGGTTAGGGTTAGGGTAGGGTTAGGGTTAGGGTTACTTTTAGCCACTTGTAGCCAGAGGTTAGGGTTAGGGTTAGGGTTACGGCTTTTAGCCACTTGTAGCCGGAGGTTAGGGTTAGGGTTACGGCTTTTAGCCACTTGTAGCCGGAGGTTAGGGTTAGGGTTAGGGTTAGGGTTACGGTTTTTAGCCACTTGTAGCCGGAGGTTAGGGTTAGGGTAGGGTTAGGGTTAGGGTTAGGGTTATGGCTTTTAGCCACTTGTAGCCGGAGGTTAGGGTTAGGGTTAGGGTTAGGGTTATGGCTTTTAGCCACTTGTAGCCGGAGGTTAGGGTTAGGGTTAGGGTTATGGCTTTTAGCCACTTGTAGCCGGAGGTTAGGGTTAGGGTTATGGCTTATAGCCACTTGTAGCTGGAGGTTAGGGTTAGGCTTATGGCTTTTGTTACTGTAACCTGTAACCCAGTGGCTCAAGGCCATAACCCTAACCCTAACTCTAACATCCAGCTACAAGTGGCCTCTGGCTAAAATTATTCACTTTCTTACAATATTAAACAGACGGACAAAGTATTCAGTGTTCAGAAGTATTTATTTGAGTAAGAGCAAGATAATCGTTTATTAGTCACACAGCAGGGGAATTCCATATTCTAGCAGCAAAAACAGAAAAAGGCATGATATAAACAGGACAAGATATAAAATGAAATAATATATAGCGATATGAAAAAATTACAAACAATATGAGCAGTATAAACAAGACTACGTACTATAATATTAACAGATTGGATTTGAGTACTGATGTCAAAAACCATCAAAAAATATTAACATGTCAACAAATGTCATAGTATGGTGAGGGGTCAAAAATGGTCAAAAAATGTCATAGTATAGTAAAGTGTCAAAAATGGTCAAAAAATGTCATGGTATAATATGGCATCAAAAACGATCAAAAAATGTCATAGTATAGTTAGTCATAAAAAAATCACCAAAAAATGTCATAGTATAGTATGGTATCAAAAATAGTCAAAAAATGTCATGGTATAATATGGCATCAAAAATCATCAAAAAATGTCATAGTATAGTATGGCATCAAAAAATGTCATAGCATAATATGGCATCAAAAATCATCAAAAAATGTCATAGTATAGTATGGTGTCAAAAATCACCAAAAAATGTCATAGTATAGTATGGCATCAAAAATGGTCAAAAAATGTCATGGTATAATATGGCATCAAAAACGATCAAAAAATGCCATAGTATAGTTAGTCATAAAAAAATCACCAAAAAATGTCATAGTATAGTATGGCATCAAAAATCACCAAAAAATGTCATAGCATGGCATCAAAAATGGTCAAAAAATGTCATGGTATAATATGGCATCAAAAATGGTCAAAAAATGTCATAGTATAGTGTGGCGTCAAAAATCACCAAAAAATGTCATAGTATAGTATGGCATCAAAAATGGTCAAAAAATGTCATGGTATAATATGGTGTCAAAAATCATCAAAAAATGTCATAGTATAGTATGGCATCAAAAAATGTCATAGTATAGTATGGCATCAAAAAATGTCATAGTACAATATGGTGTCAGAAATCACCAAAAAATGTCATAATATAGTAAGGGATCAAAAATCACCAAAAAATGTCATAGTATAGTATGGTGGCAAAAATTGTCAAAAAATGTCATAGTATAGTATGGCATCAAAAATGGTGAAAAAAATGTCATGGTATAATATGGCATCAAAAACAATCAAAAAATGCCATAGTATAGTTAGTCATAAAAAAATCACCAAAAAATGTTATAGTATAGTATGGCATCAAAAATCACCAAAAAATGTCATAGTATAGTGTGGCGTCAAAAATCACCAAAAAATGTCATAGTATAGTATGGCATCAAAAATCACCAAAAAATGTCATAGTATAGTATGGCATCAAAAATGGTCAAAAAATGTCATGGTATAATATGGCGTCAAAAATCATCAAAAAATGTCATAGTATAGTATGGCATCAAAAAATGTCATAGCATAATATGGCATCAAAAATCATCAAAAAATGTCATAGTATAGTATGGCATCAAAAAATGTCATAGTACAATATGGTGTCAAAAATCACCAAAAAATGTCATAATATAGTAAGGGATCAAAAATCACCAAAAAATGTCATAGTATAGTATGGTGGCAAAAATTGTCAAAAAATGTCATAGTATAGTATGGCGTCAAAAATCACCAAAAAATGTCATAGTATAGTAAGGGGTCAAAAAATGTCATAGTATAGTTAGTCATAAAAAATCACCAAAAAATGTCATAGTATAGTATGGTATCAAAAATAGTCAAAAAATGTCATGGTATAATATGGCATCAAAAAATCATCAAAAAATGTCATAGTATAGTATGGCATCAAAAAATGTCATAGCATAATATGGCATCAAAAATCACCAAAAAATGTCATAGTATAGTATGGCATCAAAAATGGTCAAAAAATGTCATGGTATAATATGGCATCAAAAACGATCAAAAAATGCCATAGTATAGTTAGTCATAAAAAAATCACCAAAAAATGTCATAGTATAGTATGGCATCAAAAATGGTCAAAAAATGTCATGGTATAATATGGCATCAAAAATCATCAAAAAATGTCATAGTATAGTATGGCATCAAAAATGGTGAAAAAAATGTCATGGTATATCACGGCATCAAAAAATGTCATAGTATGGCATCAAAAATGGTGAAAAAAATGTCATGGTATATTACGGCATCAAAAAATGTCATAGTATAGTATGGTGTCAAAAATCACCAAAAAATGTCATAGTATAGTATGGCATCAAAAATGGTCAAAAAATGTCATGGTATAATATGGCATCAAAAACGATCAAAAAATGCCATAGTATAGTTAGTCATAAAAAAATCACCAAAAAATGTCATAGTATAGTATGGCATCAAAAATCACCAAAAAATGTCATAGTATGGCATCAAAAATGGTCAAAAAATGTCATGGTATAATATGGCATCAAAAATGGTCAAAAAATGTCATAGTATAGTGTGGCGTCAAAAATCACCAAAAAATGTCATAGTATAGTATGGCATCAAAAATGGTCAAAAAATGTCATGGTATAATATGGCGTCAAAAATCATCAAAAAATGTCATAGTATAGTATGGCATCAAAAAATGTCCTAGTATAGTATGGCATCAAAAAATGTCATAGTACAATATGGTGTCAGAAATCACCAAAAAATGTCATAATATAGTAAGGGATCAAAAATCACCAAAAAATGTCATAGTATAGTATGGTGGCAAAAATTGTCAAAAAATGTCATAGTATAGTATGGCATCAAAAATGGTGAAAAAAATGTCATGGTATAATATGGCATCAAAAACAATCAAAAAATGCCATAGTATAGTTAGTCATAAAAAAATCACCAAAAAATGTCATAGTATAGTATGGCATCAAAAATGGTCAAAAAATGTCATGGTATAATATGGCGTCAAAAACAGTCAAAAAATGTCATAGTATAGTATGGTGTCAAAAAATGTCTTAGCATTGTAGGGCATAAAAAACATCAGAGAAAATAAAATAAAATTTAAGTAAAATAATTAGGTTAGCACTTTCAGTAAAAAACATTTTTGAAAAGCAATATTAGGAAAGGTAAAAACTGTCTTTCATAGGTTTCAAATTTTCATTTTCATTTACCTTTTTAAGTACTGTGCAGTAAACAAATTGTTTTCCTATATTCACTGCATGGTTTGTATTGACCTCTGAGAAATGTGAGAGGTAACTAATTAATATATTGTAATTAAGTGTCAAAAATGAATGAGAACAGTTTAGGAGGGCAAAATCAGATTTATTGATCAGTTACTGTGATTAACACTTTCTGCAGGAGGAGAAGACGACAGCAGTTGAAGACCTGAAGTGGATGAAAGAAAACAAAAGTGTTAGGAAGCTGTTATTTAGATAAAAGACCTCCACCATCTAACTGCTGTAAATTGTATTGATTTCCTGTTATTCAAGTGAAAACACTGTTTTTCTCTACCATCTGTAATGTAGTCATAGTGATATTTTCCACAGTCTTTATCAAACACCTGCTTATGATACAACTATTTAATTAATAATTGTACCACAAGCCGTTAAATGATCACAAAGATGCTTAGTAGACATGGTTTAACCCTTTAAGCGTCAAAGCTGCAAAATTGCGACAAGCAAAGAAAATGAAAAAAATAGACCACAGCTCCAGACAGAGTGCCAAATCCTGTTACCACTTTCTACCACTAGATTGCAGACATGAGCTGCTTCAATCCAAACACCATTTCAGGGCATGTGTCTATACAAAGTGTATGAGGAAATCAAATTGAAAGACACCCTTCCAAGCTGATGAGGAAGTGCTCATAGTCAGCAATATAGAGCGAATTACAGAGAAAGCATGCAAAATGTCAAGACGCCTGTTCAGTGATGAGTATCAGATGAGTAAATTTACTCCCATCGTAAACTTTTTGTCATGTATGCCTTTATCTCTTAACTGCTTCCAAGCTACAGCCTTTTGAATCCTTGATATCAAAAATATAAATAAAAATCTTAAAATAACTGTGGTGCCTAAAATGTTCAGAGGGAGAGAGATGGAAAGACAGAGAGAGAGGGAGAGAACGAGCAAGAGATGAACTATGTAAATAAACTTGGATAATGAGTTAAGTATTTTTGTGAACACAAAAACTATTTAGACTTCAGATCAATTACTGAAGAAACATAATTGGACAGTTGATGTAAACCTGTCTGTGAATTACCAGGAGGCCTCTGTCCTGGTCTTCTTCATTGTACAAAGATTCTCTGCGATCGTGGATGAAGTGGTGACACCTGGAGGAAATAAAAAGAAATATACAAAGGAAAATGGTCAATACACTATGACCTATTCCTCATCAACAGTTTCAATTAAATACCAAGGCTTTAAACAATAACACTTTTACAAACATTATTAATTCAGCTCATCAACATATTTTTTCAGACTGGGTAAATCTTTACAGATACCTGTTTGGTTTGTAAGGTGAGAGCTGGTGTCTCTGTCCAGGCTGCAGCAACTGAACCAGTAAACCTGGAAAACACAAGTGCAACACTTGAAAAACAAATACTTCAATATAAAAAATATCTTGCGTCTAAAACCTGAACAGTGTATAAGAATACAACAACACTGAAAAGTAAACACTAGAACCTTGACAATCACACTTTGAGTTTTGAGGTGAATAATTTATTGATGTTAGTAGAATAGGACTTTACTGATCTCAGAGAGGAGAAGTGTTTCTTAATATTCTTTTTTTTAAAATAATTTTTAACAGTAATCTCAGCTCATACATTGTGACCTACTCTTGAGGTTTAAAACTTTTGGAGGACCACAGAGTTAAAATCAAGCTTGCATTTAACACAAAACTGAGCTCAATAAGGTCTCAAGTCACCACAAATTTCTAATCAGTAATTAATGAATGGCTATGGACAGGTTACTACCAAAAAGCTACAAAGACACACAAAAAGACAAAGAGGCAAAAAACGGAGTCACAAAATGATCACAATGAGATGCTTAACTGCCACACTGAAACACAACATGGCCACAAAGAATAGTAAATGATCTGGAACAGACACAAAGCTACAAAGACACAACATGGTGCAAAACAACCACAAAAAACTGAGCGAAAGAAAATGTAAAACTATGTAACACCACCACAAATAGACATAAAATAATCACATCGCCCTGATAATCTGCCACAAACTGACTTAAACTGACCAAGACTAAACTAAACTAAACTGAGTTAAAACGACCATAATGGAGCACAAAGTGACAACAAATACAAACAGGGATTTACACAAATAACCAAGAGTCCATTGTATTTTCATCCGTCCATGTTAGGTAGCCACAACTCAGCCTGAGTCACACAAACACACTCTTACCCACGAGATTAAAACGACTGAAAATGGGATTAAGTGATATCATTACACGGTAACGCTGATGCTAACGCTCAATGCTACTGCTAGCCGCTAACTGTTTGCCTTACCTTCAGCGTTCAGTCTCACTCCTTTTCGACAAATACAGCTCCAAAGTATGTTGTACCACTCGGACTTCTTCAGTAATAAACTTTCTCACAGCGCTAACAAACCGATGCGACGACTCAAACATTGTTTTTACACCATATTTCCACTCGTTTGTCCGACTTTCTTCCTCTGCCGCTCTGCTCCGCTCGCTCCTCCCCCACTTCCGCAGGTCAATGACAACAGACGTCTGGTAACGTCGCTGATTGGTCGGCTCGTCATGCGCCACTTAGCAGCCGTTCCTGATTGGTCGATTTAGCGGAAGTTGTTCACTTACAAGGTGAAGACTGAAAATCTAAGCATTAGATTTAATGTTTAAATATGTATGATACCGGATGTAAAGTTTTATATTGTTTTCCACAATTTTCTGCCAGTAATCGGCTAAAACCTGAAAAAGGACACACTAAAAACTCATTGAACAGTCCTTTATTAAACTGAAAACTTAAAAATTAAGGAGTGAGTTTTATATATTCAAATTAAAACCACAATTTTTTTTTCTGTACAGAAATATTAGCACAAAAAGGTGTCTTTACACTGTATAGTACACATATAATCAACAGTAATCACGATCAAAGAACCAATGAAGGCAGAACCCCTTTAACAATGAAATTAATTACGAAGGAACTCGCCTCCCATTGATCTTCATCAGGGTGACAGACGTTTGACTTTAGCCCATGAAAAGTCCACCTGTCACAGAAAGAGACACATCAGGAACAGTTTGTATAAACACCTGCCACTTTTAAAATGAGCTTATCTCTTGTTTGTTATAAAAAGACCTGAATATAAAAGAAACAGAAACATTAGAGAGTTGATTCACTCTGTACCTGTCACTTCGATGCTGGCTCCTGTGATGTACCGAGAGTCATCTGAGGCTAGAAAGGCACAGACATCAGCGACCTCTGGAGGACGACAAGGAGAAAACAACAGTCAACAATGTGATATATAAATATATTTAAAAAGAGAGGGTAAAGGTTTGCAGTGAAAACAAATCACTTATGCTAAACGTGTGTCTGAGCTGACCTGCAGACTCGCCCATTCTTCCCATAGGCACCAAGGATTTCATCTGAAACACAGGAATCATAGGGTTAAATATATTGAAGGAGGATGTCACTGCAGGTTCACTGGGAACAGATATGATGGAGATACCATTTCTGAGAGGAAAATATTTCTAGGAGGTAAAAGTAGCTGCATTTTAAAACTTTATTTAAACACCTTCTCTTATCAAAAATGCACAAAATCTATATTTATAATTGTATAAACTGCAGTGGTTAGAATATCACTACATTAACAGTTTAGACCTGACGTGATTCTTCTCCTGGTAGATGAACTGATAGAAATCTATCTGAACCTGGTCGTGTGCTGTACCTTGGTAATGACCTTCTCTGGTACTTTATCCGTCATCGGAGTCGATATGAATCCTGGGAGCACACAGTTACACCGGATCCCAAACCTGAGGACAGGACAGGGAAACACAGATAACTGGGGGGGGTTTGCTAAATAATCCACTCATCACTCTCTGGGTGATCTGACTCTTCTCACCTGCTGAGCTCTTTGGCAGCGGTTCTGGTCAAACCCTCCACTCCAGCTTTAGAAGCAGCATAATTTACCTGTCCAATGTTCCCCACCTACAGAACACAGACACAAGCTGCAGTGCATCAGCTGCTGTATCACCTCAGGTACATTTAAATCCACCAGATGTTTTCACAGCAGACTGAACAACTCCTTCAAACTACCTTTAGCATTAAATTGTGTTTTCCAATGATGGGTTACCTCACCTTTCCCACGATGCTGCCTACAGTAACGATGGATCCTTTGGGAGCTCCACAGGCCACCAGAGCCTGAGCGACAGCCTGTGTAACCAGGAATGAACCCTGAGACAAACATGAGTGAATGAAGAGGTGCAGGTTGAGTCAGGACTGTCATTCTGATGTGATGTACGTGGACTATTTCATCTCTAAACTGGTGTGTACCTTCAGGTTGACCTGGATGACTCTGTCAAACTGTTCCTCCGTCATGCTGAGCAGGAAGTCGTCCTGGGTGATGCCTGCTGCGTTCACACACACCGAGGGAGGCTGGAAGTAACGAGTCTGCAGAGCGGGAGGACATTAACTGTCAGCAGAGAGGAAAGAAGAGACAAAACATTCTGACGATCAAAGAGCACAAAGTGTTTCTCTGGAGATTAACTGTAACTTAATGAAACCACAGTACAACACACAGTACAACACACACACACACACACCTGTATGTTTGTGACCAGTTTTGTTATACTCTCCTTTGACGAGACGTCCACCACAGCCGCCATGTGACCCTGCCCTTTCAGGTCACTCCGCAGTATCCCCAGCGTCTCATTGGCCGACTCCTCGCTGATGTCAGCGACCACCACAGAGGCGCCTTCAGAGGCCAAACGCTGGCAGACCGCCCGTCCAATCCCGCTGCCTCCTCCTGGATAAGAAGAGAGGAGATGCTGAATAAAACACTGCAGCTTGTCTTGGGAATTTAGTTTTCTTCTGAAACAGGAGACTGAGCTACAGATTCACTCTGTCACCCATCAGCCCACTGGCTCAGGCCAGAAGAACAAATGATGGTGATTTATCATTTATAATACAACTGATATGATTATTCAATTAACTGATAACAGATAACAATGATTGATCTTCTCTACTGTGAGGATTTCCATCTTTTCTGTGACTGATATGATTGTAAAGTGAATAACTTTACACTGTTTTTACTGTTCTAGCTTAAATTAGGCTCCGCCTCTTAGTCATCAGGACAAGAGCAAACTCACGATTTTAAAATAGGTATTTTGGAAATCCCACATTGTTGACTTTGCCAAAAATAAAACAGAGGAAAAACAAAACAGAAAAGGGCAAGTTGGAAAAACAGTGTTTTTATGGTTTCTAACGTTCAGAGGTGTCGCCAGCTTCAAAATAGAGGTGTAGTACCGCACTGTGGCCACCAGAGAGCAGTGTGCTCTCCATTCAAGTGTAAAGATAAATATAATTACATAAACCTCTATTTCCGGTGAGCGCTTTCAAAATAAAACTTTAAACTAGACTAGTCTGTTGTGTTCCGGTGAACGAAACATTCTGTATTAGAACAAATGGGCTAATTAATTTATTTTAAGCACAATTCTTTACACAACCTTCAAAAGTTACGTTTGTGAACTGAACTAGTTCGTTTAAAGTGTTTATCTAAATACGACGGCCGTGTCCGATGACAAAAGTAATTGTGACAGACAATAGTTAGCTAAAACGAAGCTAATTATGAACGATTGAGCAGCTTTTCTCTGATTTATACGATTGTGAAGTGAATAACTTTTGGTTTTAGACCAGGTATTTGAAGATTTGGACTCGACACTGCACAAGCTTTTTACAATTTTCAGCTACGTTATGGACAAAACGACGAACCCAGAGAGTAATAAACCGATAAAATCAATAATAATAAGAGGAAATGTGAGTTGCAGCTCTAATTAATATTTTATGACTCGAGGCCAAAATAATATCGCTTTTTCGCTTATTCTTTCACTTTACGTTTAACTTGCTAAAACCAAATCTAAAAGCTCACTAACTGTAGTATCGATCAGAGAAATAAACTTTACTTAGGTTCTGCTTAAGTTTAAGTTTATTTTGTTCATTTCTAATGTTCAAAGACAGTGATAATAAACGCATAAACGCTATAGGAAACAGAGATGTAGTATCGTAACGTGGCCACCAGAGGGCAGTTATCTTATCAATTCAAGTGTAAAGATAGACATAATTACATACATTTGTTTCCGGTGACAACTTTCAAAATAAAACTTTAAACTACACCAACCTGTTCTGGTGAACTGCACAGTCTGGATTAGGACTGAAATTATCTAAATTACTTTTAAGACATTGAAAAATTCTTATCACAACTTGAAAATATTGATGAGTCAAGTTTAAGTTTGTCAATTGAACTAGTTCATTTAAGTAGTCGGTCTAAATGAGAGGACGATGTTTGATAACAAAAGGTTAAGGACAATAAGCAGCTAAAATAAAGCTTGCATTGTGTACTCACCATGGAGTGCATATAAAGAGGTATTCATCTAATACATCTATGATCTATCCACATGTACAAACTGGTCAATGTCCAAATTTAACGTCCGTGAACGTCCATTTTACGTCCAAATCTAATTTAATTTAGTCGTAAATACTACTTTGTTTGATCCTCATCAGGACAAAAGGTTTAACTGGCTAAACCCAAACCCAAAAGTTCATTAACTACGTTGTTGATCAGTAAACAAACTTTACCAAACCTCAGTAAGAAGCGATTAAATTTAACTTAAACATCTGCTGTTGTTTGCTCGTTGGTTTAAATCGGGGGAACTGACAGAGTAACACCGAAAACTCAACGTTAAAAAACGCTTATTTCAAACGACACAATGTTCCGATCGCCTTTCTTTCTTCTTTGTCAAGATATATTGATTGATTCAAGTTAAAATATAGATTTACCAGTGACCAGTGTCAACCTTGATATAAGTCTTGTGGCAGCCGCCATGACAGTTTTCTCCCGCGTTGTTGTAGTTCTCGGTTTGTCCACAGGAGGCCGAAACACCGTGGATTCTTTAGCTTGACATGAGTGCAGTTACAAACAGGTTTTATCATAAATTCACACATTGTTGACTTTACCGATACTAAAACAGAGAGAAAGCGATACAGAAACGAGCAGGTTGAACAACTGGGATCGGAGGACAGTGTTGTTGTTCAGGTACAGCTTGTAACAGAAGACAGGGGTGTAGTATCGCCCTGTGGCCACCAGATGGTAGTGTGTTATCAAATCAAGTGTAAAGACAGACACGACAGCATAGGATCATTTCCGGTAATTACTTTCAAAATAAAATATTAGAAAGCCTGTGTTCCGGTGAACGGCACATTCTGGATTATGACTGAAATTAGCAAATAATTACCAATTTTACAAGCACCCTCACTTTACTTTTAGTTACTAAAATAGCATTATGTGTGTTCTAGCTTAAATTTCTGTCTTCAATGGGTTGGTGGCTATAATTTAAAAAATAAAAATAAAAACTCAATTTATCTACAAGTTGGAGCAGAAATCAGCAGTGAGTGAACTTTATTGTATTTTTCTGCAGCAGCTCAGTTGTTCGTTACTGTTACTTTGCAGGAGAGTTTTATGGAAAGAGAACTTGCGAACAGTATCACTGGTAGTTACAAATGTAAAAAAATGTGGCGGTTTTAATATTTATAAAAAGAAAAGGAGAAAATAAAAGATCACTTTGTGCTCTTGTGAACAGTGAACAGTTTATTGTAATTCACTTTGTAATGGTAGATGTCACCGTTCTCGTCTCAGGTCGTTCCTGGACTTGACATGAGCTCAGTAGAAACTAAAATAAAACGTCACGACAGTCGGTGAAAAGATGAACATGTCTCAAGTTTATTTATGTACAGATGTTCAGATGAAATGATGGAGTCAAGTACAGAGGCATTTAGATTTCTGACAAAACTTCAGAAAAGTAAGACTGACAACTGGAGTATTTTGTCTTGGAGCAGTAACCCAAAGAAAAATCTGGACTAAGTCACTGAAGGAAAAAACAAGAACATGCTCAAAGATTGAGACTGTAAAATATGTACACTTCTACAATCCTGACAGTTAAGCTGTGCATATTTCATAGAGTAGACTTCGACTTAAAAGCTTTGATTACTTTCAGTATTTATGAAAAAAGTATCTCCATTCAAATTCCTCCTAAATAAATAATCAGTTTCAAACATACAATAACTCCAATCTCAAGCCACAGACAAATTTAAAAGAAAAAAACTGATACACACCTTATCTAAATCACAAATTGTTTAGTAGTACCACCAAAACAAACAGTGCATCGTTATTACTCACAACATTAAACCATCTTTTTTATCTACTGGATCCCAGAATTTAAAAAAGAAACACTTCCATGTTTCCACCGGCCCCATTGCTTTTCTTATAAACGATTTGTTTTCCTGCCAAAGAAGAGAAACTCTCACCGTCCACAGCCTACAGCCGCTGGCGAGAGCTTCTCAACCTGGTTTTACTACGGTTTTAAATCACACAAATAAAGTGAACTTACTATTAAACAAAACTCAGTTAATACAGAAAATAAAACTTTCAGCTGCCGTAGATCTCAAAGGCCAATTTCAAAGACAAAGCAGTTTTACTTTGTGATGTTTAGTGACGACCCATGGGAAAATGATTCACCCGCTAGAATAAAATATCAAATCGTAAAAACCAGTAAAAACTTTTTCTTTGCAACTTGAAATACTGAAGTCTCGTCAGATGTTGTCGTGACTGAACACCAGAAGAAATCAAAAGAACCAGGATGTTATTTGGGCACGGGTGAGTGGACAAGACACGTCCTCACAATTTATTAGCAGATTGGTCACAAGAAGAAAAAAAAAGCAACACGTTTACAGAGAGATTGAAACGGAAAGGGATGAAAAAAAGACAGCCAACGTGGGAACAGAAATATTCACGTATAAACTGATGTGTAAATATGTCACATTTCTGTACAGTGGCCAACCCTTTCAAACAAGTACATGAGTACACAAGGATGCAGTAAAGTAGTACATAAGTATGCAGGTGTTTGTCAGCTCCTCTGTATTGCATGCATTCTGTATTCTACTGAACCAAGGTGCTTCTGCGTGCAGACTGATTTTCAACGCCTGCGTCAAAACTATGAGGGACTTCACAAGGCTGCACTTGTGGTGCCGGATCACACCACCATGTGCATGCAAACACACACACACGTGACACATTCATACAGATACGCACACACACACACACACACACACAAACACACATACACATTCCCCCCTCTTTGTCACTCGAAAAAAAACTAAACAAAACACAACTCCGCCCCACGCCAGTACATCTTTCCCCAGAATGAGGGAATAAATTAGCTCCATAAAATGCTTCTTTATAAAAGAAAAATAGATATTTATATAACTGTACACCTTAACTATACAGCATAAAGACAGGGAGCACGGTAAGAAGGGAAATTATCTCCAGAAATAAGACAGATTCTGGCTCTAGCACCCTTATCCCTCCAACGCATGCGCTGCTCTTCTCCTTTTCTTGCAGGAGACGGAGCATCCCTCGCTCTGCCCAACAAGGCCAGTTCTCCAGAGACCGGCAGGACTTTACAACGAGTCTCCTGTGGTCCATCCATTCATCCATCCTCAAGTTTTCTGTGTCCAGGGCTGGATGAATGAGCTGGGCGCAGGGAAAGCGCCGTCTCTCTCTCGGTTTGATACTCTCTGAATCGGACCAGTTCTGCCTAGTGCTGGTCTCGTCTGATCCGCCCCGCGGCTCCGTCGTCAGTAGCTCTACTACAGTTCAGTCCACTCGGTGGGAAGGGAAACACCCAGGATCCTTCACGGGACCCTTTGACATGGAAACCCTCTGCTTCTCAGCCAGAGTCTGAGTCGCTTGTGTCTGAGGATGAGGAGGAAGAGGACGATGAAGAGGAGTCTGAGGAAGAGCTACTGGCGCTGAGACGTGACGGCTGGGTGTTGGTCTCGGTTGCAGGTTTCTCTGCTGAAGAAAGGAAACGCAGACAGTCAGTCAGGTGGTGCATATTCAGGATCGACTTTGATTTATGTCAAATAATCAAACAAACGTTTAATCTTTTAATATCACTACAACAGAGAGAGGCCTTGTTACTTCTGAACATCTGGATAATTAAACCATTGGAGGTATGGAGGACTTACGTTTGGTCTTAGGAGGCTTCTTTCCAGAGTTGAGCTGACCGCTGACGTCCATCAGCCTTCTCTCCAGCTCCATTTGTTTCTCCAGAGCGAGCTCTTCCCGGGTTTTGCCAGCACTGTTCTTTTTACTCGCTGCATGCAAACAGATAAGTAACGACATCAATAAGATGAGGGCACTGCACTACATAATTAAAGATTGATAGCTTTTTTTAAAACTGAATATTTAAGCCACTGCTTAGCTGAAAATCGTGTTCTTATGCTCAATTTTTCCTCAAAGAGTTATTAAAAATATCTGTTTTACACTGATCCCTTTGATCTCAACCCCTCGTTCTACTAACCATATGGCTTTCGAGGTTTCTTCCTCAGACACGTCATGACGTATCTCTCCAGCTCCCGCAGCGTCGATGGCTTCAGCGTCTCAAAGTCGATCTCGATCTCCTCGGGGTTGGTGTCTCGGAGCGAGGGCTCGCGGGACTGGATGATGTAAACAACGCGGCCCAGCTTCTCACCGGGCAGCTTGTTGATGTCCAGGCTGAGCTGACGCTTCTCGTCGTACGACATGGGCGCCGTGTCCTCCTCTTCATCGGAGTCAAAATGACTCACTATGGGGTCGTGGACCGGCTGAGGCACGTTAAACATCATGGTGCTCTTCTTGGCTCTGATGGAAGACAGAAGAAATGGAGAGATTGTTAAAAGACGACAGGAATGATCCGCACTAACCATGCACCACATATTTCCAGTTCCAACATTGTCCAGTAGGTGTCAGTACTCACTTGCTCTTGTTGTTTTTCTTGCTCGGGGCCTTCTTTATCGGTATCACAGGACAGGCCACAGGTCTGTTGGTCTTTGCTTTCGGAGTTTTGGTGATTTTGGGGGCCTTGGCTGGTTTGACAGGTGGTAGCTCCTCCTCTATCCTCCGATGCTTTTCTTTTTCTACCTTTTTCTTCTTTTTCTTGTCCTTCTTCTCTTTCTTCTTCTTGGGTTTGACGATGGGGCCCTGGGAGAGAGCAGTGAGCTGCTCGTGCACGGCTTTCAGCTGAGGGGAGACAGACGTGTTATAGAGGAAAAGGTAAACCAAAAACACCAGATCTTGTAAAAATTTGAAGTCTGGTTTCCTGCTGTGATGTGTGTGTCTGTACAATGAGGTACAAACCTGTTCCTGCAGTTCTGCGAGCCGGTTTGCCCTCTCCTCCTCGGAGTCGGAGCTGGGGCTGCTCTCACTCTCCTCACTTTCACTGCTGAGCTCACTCTCAGACGAGGACGAGGAGGACGAGGAGGAAGATGAGGAGCTGGGTGGTGCTGGAGGTTCATCTGGCATCTTAGCGAAGCAGAACTCAAAGACGTCCTGAAAATGGAGAAAACAGTGAGTGAGTGAACCGGTAACAAAACAAGAGCAGTGATGGTTTGAGGCAGAGGACAGTGAAGGACAGAGGAGAAAGAAGCAGCAGAAGTGAACTGTGTTCATGCAAAAAATACAATGATTACAAAATAAGTACATTACCTGGAGTTTTCTGGCCATGGCCACCACATCATGATCAGGGGGGTTGTACTTGTAGCAGTTGGAGAACATCAGTCTAACATCAGCAGAGAACTGCTGAGCATCACGGTACTCTCTGCTGTCCATCTTCCTCTGAAGACAAGAAGAGAGAAGAAGATATTTTAATCAAAAACTGCACAGTTGGTGTGTCTGCCCCATGGTCTGATGTTTTCAGGAACTTGGCACATTAAAAAAGGGTTAAACTCCATCAGAATATACAGTAAGATTAATTGCTTATTCTTTCCATCTAACTTCCATCTTTTAAATATTTCAAACCATTTATTCACAGTGCAGCCTGTAAGGAGGCCATGTGGTAACGACACGCCACAGCATTGACCTGTTTTCCTTCTACACCTGCTCCCTTTGTGCAGAGAGATGTGAAAACAGATCCTGTGTGTGCAGTCCTGAGGTAAGTACCTTGATGGTGCTGAGGTCCATGGGCTGTTTGATGATGTCATGGTAATCGTGAAGACCGAGGGATGTGGCATCGACAGGCTTGTAGAAAGGCCAGGCGTACGCGGCGTGCTTCTTTGACAACAGTTCCTTCAGGACTCCATTGCAGTAGCGCAGCTGAGGACTCAGCTTGCTGCGGCGCACCGGAGGAGGCAGTATGGAATCTGGTAAATCCTTCTTGGGTGGCTTGATGGGTCGCCCGCTCACTCCTCTCCTGCTCACTGCTCCTGATTTGGTGCCCATCATTACTGTTCCTCTGCCCATGCCCATACCCATTCCCATTCCCATCCCCATCCCCATTCCCAATCCCATCCCCATGCCCTGGCTGATACTGAGGCCTTGGTTCATCCCCAGGCTGGAGTTGTGGTCCACCCCAAGAGAAGTCAGGGTGAGGGGAGAGTTGTGCCCACCACCCATCCCCAGGCTGATGCCACTGACGCCCATGGTGCTCATGATGGGCATGGCTACAGTGGTAGGAGTGGTTGTGTCCGCTTTCCTCTTCACGCCTTTTTTCTGTGATTGAAGAGAAGGAGGAGGGTGGGTTAGATAAGGGTGTTAAGTCTGTGGTCTTCATGAATTTTATTCAAAATATGGTCATATTTCATCTACAAAAGTACAGATTATCAAGCGTTAAACATTACCTTAGCAGTGGGCTGTGTGGGAGGCAGACTTGTGATGGTAGGGATGCTTTGTTCACTAGGAAGCACAGGGGGTAAGCTCTTGCTCACAAGTGTCTGTGGAGGGGTGGAGAGGATGGAGTCGGGGGTTTCTGGGGTTGGGGGTGAGTACGCTGACTGGGACACAGCTGGGACCTGATGAGCTGTGGTCACTCCTCCAGAGACTGGGTGAGAGAGGAGGAAGATAGAAGAAGAGGGAGCGGAGGGAGGCACAGGCAGAATAAGTAAATATTCAGTGAACTGATCTGTACTCATAAAGGTGTGCATGTGTTTTTGAAAGGTTGTGAAGTATGATGGCTGCAGACTATAGCTGTATTATGCTACTCACAGCCGGTGCTCATCTCTATCTTACCTCTGCCTTTTCTACCAGGTTTGCCTGGTTTGCTCCGTGGAGGGGGAGGGGGCAACTCTAACTCCTCCTGGGGCATCTGAGCCACTTTCTGCAGGAATGCCTTCTCCAGAGACTGGGCCATCAGAACTATGTCATCTGTAGGCTGCAGAGTAAAGATACAAACAATCAAGTAACAAATAAAAGCTGCCCCGGTCCTTATGAACATTTTAAAATGATAGCTTCACATTTTACATTTGAACTTTTAATGTTTAAAATAACTCATCTGTCACTAGCTTCAGATGATTTCCAGGGGAATTCATTTATTTCAAGACCGTTTCTTTTCACTTACCTTATTATAAATGTAGCAATTAGTAAACATGGTGTTGAAGTCCTGCATGCACTCGCTGGCACTGCGGTAGTAGTTATTTTCTAATCTCTTCTTAATAGTGCCCATGTCCATGGGATTTTTGATGATCTTATGGTAATCCTAGAGGAAGACAGAGACACTTACAGGTCAAAAAAGGGGTCACTATATCCCAAAATTACTTTTTAAGACAGATAAGACTCAAAGGCATCCAAAGCTGAACAGATAACCTCCCTGAGTCCATACCAAATAGATTTAAACACTGTACTATTAGCCTGTGGTTGGTGGGACTGGTGTTTATTTTCCCACAATAGATTCTCCTTCAGTTTGTTTATTATGGTAAGATTAAACCTAACTTGGTTGGGGGTGGGGGGTATAACAGATGCAAGCTATAATAAATCTAGATAGTATCTGCTGAAATCGATGGTGAGATTTTGCCTCTCCCTCTAACCCTGAGTAATGTTGACACTGAAGCATTTCATTTGGTGGAAATGAAGCTGTTTATGTGAAAAATGTTTCCTTCTCTACACAGGAGGAGGGTAACGTCTAGTTTCCTAAAATTCACACTCACAGGCAGGTTGAGCTTGACTGCGTCTACAGGTTCATGGAAGGGCCAGGCAAAGTGGTGCCTCCACAAAGACTTGAGCAGGACTTTCTGTAGGAACTGAAGTTGGTTGGTCATCCTCCCCAGTCGGGTGGGGTCTTTCACCGGGGGTTGCGGGGGTCCCGAGGGGGTCATCTGACTGAGGGGAGGCATCCCAGGACTCTCAAAGCCCTCATAGAGCAGCGAGGGTTTTCGGATGCGCTTTCCAGCTGTGCCAGAACCCTGGTCCATCGGTGTGACTCCCATTATGCCAACCTCAACCCCGACATGGGAGCTGTAGGGAGCACAGTTGAAAAACCAATGAGCTCTTTAGCTAATGTGTTGGTAAGAAAATATAGATATTTACTAGTCTCTAATCCTTATGATTTTTGTTTTTACTTTTCCCCAGGTGAGACTAATATGCAGTCCTGATGTCAAGTTTTATGACAGAGCACATTATATTTACTTTTTGACATGGTTTCACTTTCTTCTGTCTTTGCAAACAGAAAATATCTGATCCAGATGAACTGAGAAGGTTCTTCCCTGTTCTGGCAGAAACATCCATGTCTAATATCTCTCCCATAAATCCTAGGATTAATGTTAAAACCAATTATCTTACTGTGTCATCCTACTGTAACTGTATTGTCATGTTGACATACACTGTATGTGATCCTATCAAATGCAATTAATCCTGCTTACCCCGCTGCACACTCACAAGCACAGTATAGTGTAAATCCCCTTCACAAGGCATACGCAAGTCAGTCACACGACCTATACATTACTCAGAAAGCATACATCAGACTGACTTGGAATGTACTGCCAAATCAGCATTCCCGGCATTGGAAGAACAGGCGCAACTACCACTTCCTCCTCTCTAGGTCGACATCACTAGACTATAGACAGAACCCTCAATTCCCTGTAGAAAAAAACTGCTCTCCCAAAGGATTGTGGGTGGAGTTTCAACCGCCATGGAACAGTAATGACCGGACTATTCTAGAGGTTCCCAACAGAAATACCCATAACATGCCCAGAAATGTACAATTAAGACCAAAACTTGTTTTGTACCCGCCATTCTGACATGCTAATGATCTCAGTTGTAAAGTTAAACACCCAGCAGTGTAGTACACAGCCACTTGTCACATGATCAGTATCACTAAGGCTTTGCTGGCCACTGCAACCTTTAGAGTTTAAAGTCTGTTTCCACAGGGCAAGAAAGCAAGTCATGTCTATATAGACTGAGCCAGGTGCTGCTGCTGGCCTTTATCACTGCTCTGTAACCTGGAATGTGGCTACACATCTGCAGAGGGAGTTCCTGCTTACGGTTAGTTAGCAGTGTTAAGTCAAAAACATGTCCAACATCTCTACAGTTACCTGGTCTTTGTTAAAGAGAGAGCAAACACTTTTCCTAAAACCTAGGAAGATTGTGTCTTTAAAAACACTGTTGACCCGACTTACCATTATTTTTAAAACCACCAACATCACTTCCTAGTGTTGTTCTGTTGGTCCCTCCTCATATGTTTCATTATGTTCACAGGTGCAAACACCAACAACACTCTCACCTCCCCCCAAGACAAGCTGCACTCAGCCACAAGCCACCAAGTCAACAGTGACACTGAGACTGTGCAACTTAAACTTCCTAGTATGCACTCATTCACTATTATGAAAGGAGTGTTGCTGTCCAGCAATGCTAAACTTTCTAAAGCTTAAGTCCAGTTTACTTTTCCATCTTGCCACAGATGCTCTGATGACTGGTTACTTGCCAGTAGTGGCATGAAATTTTGTCAACAACACACAGTATAATGTATCACTGAAATTATAAATTAGTGCACTAATCTTTACTTAAGTGCAGTTGTCAACAGCACAAACTCACCCTCTCTGGTGGCCTACTAATTACAAAACAAGGGCAAACAGGGGCATTTAGGGTCATCCGCTGGAAAACCTTTTCCCATCGAAACAGTAAAACTACATGTTGTCCAGTTGTTTGCATTGGCAGATATTGCACACCCCCCTTTAAATCTAAAAAGATCTAAAAACCAAACGTTCATCTTCATGTTATTTTAAGTGACCTTGAAGCAACTGATGAACAGTATTACAGTGTTTGCATCATGCTGTGGATTACAGATCCCATCTATTACCTCTACCCCAGGTCTTAAGAGAATGTTGACCCACCCACCTCATTTTTACCCATGCATACTGATCGAGGCACAGTGACAGTGAAACTTAGCTTGTCACTGCATAACAGTGGTTAATATAGGTAGTATGTAAACAGGGCTATAAGCAAGAAATTTTAAGAAAACTGTCTATTTGTATCGTTTGTTAAAGCAAGCCATTTTTGAATGATACAACTTTTGGAAACACATTTGACAGTTAGTGTACTTTATTATTAAAAATGAAAGTATCATGTACATAACATTAACACCACTAAACAAAAACAAGTTAACTGTAAATTAAAGAAAAACTGGTTAAAGTAATAGGAGGAATGGGTGCCCAAGGAAAAACATTAACATTAACTGATACTGAGGTACAATGTAGTTACGTTATGAGTTAATTAAGCCATAAAGAGCCTTTACTGCTATTAAAGCTGCTGCCCAGCTTGGGTTGAGTGACATTGAGCGCTGTAACCAGGCAACCGATTGAAACACCCAACAGAAATTGGTAGGCTAAACCCAAAAGGGGACCATGAAATTTTCACACTGACCAATCTGATTACAGACAGACAACTCAACTTGTCTTGGTCACAAATGATAGATCAGTGCACACTGATGGGGCAACTGGCAAAGGTTTGCAGCGTTAGCCCTACCGCTACACTGCAATGCCGTCTTACCGGTAATCACAACAACCCCTGACCGTCACATGGCTACAATAACAAACCGGCGAAACAAGCAGAGATACCGGCGCGACCGCGCTCCCCGGTGTATTTAGCGCAGTAATTTTATAATACTATATAACAGCTAACAGCTCGCGCACGATTATAATCTTGTACGCCATCAACGTATGATAGCATTATTTAAAAAAATCTAACTGTACAGCTGCAGTACATTGAATCAGGCAGTTCAGATCATAACATAACAATGCACACCGATTTCGAGACGCAAAGATCGGCCACTGCCATACACAGGAAGGCTTCTGTCTGTGAAGCTAATGCTAGCAATGCTAGCACCAACTGCCAGGCAGCGGGAGAGAGCGGCCAACGGCAGAGGCGCTCCGAAGATGGCGCCGGCGTAGCGCGATCAACAGTCGCAGCTTGTTACAACCCACAAACACATTTTACAACATTTTAATTCCTCAATAAGAATTTCGCTCCTAATTCCTTTAACGACGTGACAAACTTCTTCCTGTAGCACATTCAGTGTCCATTTCTCTTCCATTCGTAACACAGCAAACACAGGCTGCCAGTAACGATACTTTGAAAAAAAAATTCATGAGAAATGATTAAAATATTCCCTCTGATGGAAAGCTGAGAGTCAATTTTACCGGTAGATACCTGTCAAGGGGCGGGTTAACAGCCATATCCATCAGGATGGATCCGGATTGTATTTTTAGCTAGACTCAAACCAGGATCCGTCTCTGTTCGTCAGTTTTCTCCGCTCCCCGCCACGGCGAACTCCCTCTACACTGCTTCGTTGAAATGGCGACGATGCGACTACACCCGTTCCTTTATAGACCGACTATTCGCCCTATTGGATAGACTGTCTCAGAATGTCCACGCCCTCTGAGTTTCTATTGGGTGTTTATGATGTCCGTCAAAGTCACCACACCCCTATATGCTAGAGCTTCACTGACAGTCTTTCGGACCAACCTATTCGCAAGTTTGAGCTGTCCGTCAAGGAAATTGCACAATACTATTGGCTCAGTCTGTTCAGTGTTACAGAAACGCTGCCTGTAACTGGCTCCTCGTGTGATCCTGTACAAAATGGAAGGGCACTGAAGCCACCTTCCTCCTTATCATATTACATTACGTCAACGTGTGCAAAGCGACGGCGGAGATTGGTCGATACAATTCCAACGCGGGCTTCCAGGGTAAATACCAAGAAGCCGATTGGCTCTTCCACTGGGTCACGCGTACCCCTCAAGAGCCAAGAGCCTCTCCCCACGAGCTCTCTGCTTACCAGAATATCCGCATTTCTGTCTTTGAGAAG
Organism: Lates calcarifer; assembly: GCF_001640805.2. Classification (NCBI taxonomy): domain Eukaryota; kingdom Metazoa; phylum Chordata; class Actinopteri; family Centropomidae; genus Lates; species Lates calcarifer. The sequence continues at coordinate 12,764 of NW_026117215.1, read as the reverse complement.
AGACACACAGCCGCCATCTTTAAGTACAGTGAAAACGAGTGTTACAATCGAATAATTTACAATGATTAAGACAAACATATATAAAAACACTTAAAAACGCTACATATTTTGCTCACAAACACAACTGAAGTGAACAACCTTATCTCCTGCTGAAAAAGGCCACAATTTGTGAACACACAGTAAGTCAAACAAGGCCTCCATGGCTTACAAACATAAAAGTAGTACAAGAACACCGTTTACAATTTTAACTGAATGTGTTAACTGTGAAGCTGTAGTTTCCATGTACTTCAACCAACAACAGAAGGCCACACCTAGTAAGAGCCATAAGAACCAACCAGCCACTGAATGACACAGCAGTTTTCCTCACTGACCTGAAACCACGTTTGATCAAACTCAATGCTGCTTTTGCCCAACCAACTGAACATACCACACTAATTAAAGCTAAAGGAAATCACAAAGACAATTCATCTTATATGGGTTTGAAAACATACTATATAAATAAATACTATACCTGACCTTTGAGGCTTTACTAAAGAGTCATTAAACCAAAGTTGTCTGTGAAAACTCATACAATTACCAACCAAATAGATCTTTGAGAACTCTAATCTTCAAAAACGACAAACTAGAAATTCAACAAAGGCACAAAATGGTTACCTAACCACATGCGCCCATCCCCCACACCAAGGTTACAAATACCCTACAATGTCACTCAAATAAACAGTGGAAATAACACTAAACCCTTTCACTATCAGGTATTAATTTACCTAAAATTTGATAATTAACGCTATAAACATTAGATAGAATGCGGTTCCAAAAATAAAGTTAAATTACCCAAAAGAAAAATACATAAACATTTTTCAAAGTATGACATGAAAAACCCTGAATTTAAAATAAACACAAATGTCGACTGGTAAATCCCAAAATAAAGCGAAACCTTTCTTGAATTAATCTTCTTGTCTTCCACCTCGATACTCTTTAACCAACACATTTCCCTCCAACATGTCCGCCTTCTTCCCCCATTCCCTGCGCAGGGTGGGGGAGGGGAGTCATGTGATGAAATACGCCCGAGCGCATTGTTCATCAAACTTGAACACGTGGCAATACACAAAAAACCCGCAGTAAAACACATCCACGGCGCGTCCTTTCTCATAAAAACGTCCCCTCAGTTCCCACATGGCGTGATTTGTACCGAGTTTCAGGCTCAGATGTGGGAATAAAGTTGGAAAAATATCCGAACAAAGAGCATACTTTCCGCTGAATTTGGCTCGCTCCGATTGGCCAAGCTTGACCACGTGACGAAAACGACTTTAGTACTATTGATTGCGCTATTTCCCAAACTTCCTATAATATAACAATAATCCTTTTACAGTCGAAATAATCCTTCAAGGTTCACGTTTCTCAGTTTGTCTCAAACGGTTCACTAATACCTATTTTCTCCAGATGACGACTGCAGTCGATCCAGTATGTTGTGCAACGCGAGGTTTGCGCATGCGCCCCTCCCTTGAAGACGCATTGCCTTGCAGTTTCACTGAGAGGACAAGAGGCTGATCTAAGAGCAGTTAGGTTTAGTAGTTAGGCGTTTTTTTTCATGTGTTGAATGCGGAGATGCAGCATTTCCCTGGAAAGGAGGTGGGATTCAGCTCCAGACGAAATGACGAGCATTGGTTTACTGGTTAAATCAAGAAGAAGGAGATATAAACACACAGGCCTCAGGTTTTGTGCTTCATGCTGACCACTGGATTTCTATCTATCTATCTAAGCAGTATTATTTTAAAGATCATCCAGCCCACTTGACATTTAGAAAAAAAACCTTTATGCTTTTCTAAACTGGTATAATTGGATTTGCATCATTATGGCATGTGCATATACAGATAAACTTACCTTGGCCAAACACATAACTCTCAGAAAGTTGTTTAGAATTAAGACTGATGTCAGAATAAAAGAAGCCAAAGTTCATTAATACACACAGGGTATGCAGTGGGATGGCAGCCATGAAGAAAATACAGTAACAGTGAGATGTGTTTACAGGTGATGTTGGAAATCTCAGCACATATTTCTGATAAAGCTGATGTAATCACAAAATGTGCACTCAAGATACTTTTATCTCAGTAACTGATTTTTTTTTAGACAGCAGCTCATTAGGGCCTTGAATCTGCCCATTAACCCTCTCAAAATTTAAAATCAAAATGACAATTCAAATAACCAGTTACTAAAAATACTGAGCCCAGAATCTGGGTCATATTTATCTTTTAATTCACTTTAAAATGGTGAATAAGTTTCACCATTAAGACTGGGCCACTGAGACCATTTGTACAAATATATGTGATGGTTGTGTTTTCACCTAAGAATGAGACTTGTCTGAGACACATTTCCAACCTTGTTACTTTAAAGTTATTGTGCAACAACTGGCTTTCATTAGCAGGAGACACATTAGTTTAAGCCACATCTATCGTACCTAAACTCAAGCACATTTAAGTTGGTTTTGTTCTTTAATTTCATTTTTCTGAATGGGGAAGCTCTTGAACATGTCTCTGAAAATGTTGTGCCCATATGTAAACCTGTGCTCTTTAATATCAGTTCATGTTCCCAGAGTCTGATTTAAAATGAAAGGAGACTGTGTGTTTGCAGTCTTTGAGGGAATACTTTTCCTTTCACTATTAGATCATCTATTTCTGTCATCACTCTTTTCACCATTACAGAGAAAATCAGTAAAAAGGCTGAATAAGACGTCATTGTTCCTAAAAAGGGGAGATCAAGAGTAAGAGTGAGTCATACATCAGTGATCATTCACTGATCTGTAACAAGGTAAAACCCACATTATGTTGTGTTTTGTTTGTCGCTGTATTTTTGTGGGGAGTCAGGCTCTGACCTGAACATCCAGCAGCAGCCATGTAGGCCGGGAAACTGGAAGGAAGGAGGGGTTGGTGGATTACATCAGAATCAGCCTCCTCTGACTCATCAGCTCTCTCTCACACACACACACTCCCCCTCCGTCTCCCTCTCTCTGTTTTTCTCAGCACTTGGCTGCATCAGCTCGTCACATGACAACAATCAGCCCAGAAATGGTTGCCAAGGAAGCTCTCTCCCTCACAACGCCTCGGCCCTGACTCATAGGTGGCCAGTTTTACAAAACTACAGTAAACTGGTTCAGGACTGAGCAAAACTCCTGGATCAAAGATTATTTTTATGCTGTTTGCATAAATAGACTGTAACAAAATAAACATATTCTGAATGTTACGTATTGTGTGTGACTGTCGTGTTTGAATAACTCTGCTTATCTATGACTCTGCCTCAGTTCATTCATGTTTTCTTCCTGTGGCTGGTCAGCCTTCCTTAGCAACATCAGTCTCTTTAACAACTGATGCAGAAGAACACAGCACATGTAAGGTTCCTGTTGAGTAGTGCTGTCCTCTCGTGAACATCACACTCTCTCTGAAAAGTTGTCAATTGTAAGCATTCAGACTTTCATGCCACCCACACATACACTTTGTCAACAGTGCTACTCACAGCATCCCTGCTCATGAACTGTTCTGTATATAAAATCACAGTGTTTGGCTTTAAGTCACTGATCTTTCCATTCCCAGCTATTTTCATTTGCATCCCACTGTGTTACAAAGCCTGTATTCAAAAACACTCCAGTGTATGTTTTCTTTTGTGCTAATGCTACAAATGTCTTTAACTTAGTTTTTCCTCTTTGTTGATACAGTAACATTGAGTTTTCTCAGAAAACACACACTCCCAGAAAACAGCAGCTTTATGTGTTTTTGTGATTCTTATCCAATGAGCATGACAGGATCAGGAGTGCATTAATAGCATGAATGGCCCTAACTAGTACCAAACAAAAAAGCATGTATTATTATTACTTAAATCAGAAACAGTAACAGTGCTTCATATCCTGTTATGTTACACTAAAGACAACAGCACTCTCTCATACAGGTGATTGTGTTTTAGGAACAGGTTTGGTTGCTGATTGTTTGCTTCCTTTTATAAAGTGGACAAATGTTGTGTGACGTGACATTTCATTTGTTGCACTGTAAATCAAAGATGGGCATTTATGTGCAAAGAACAACAATGGGTTCAGTTGTCTTAGACTGTTGGACTCATAACATGGATTGATAAGATGACGATGAACAACACTATTTTCTTCATACTGTAAAAGTGGTGTATCTTACTGGGAAAGGTTATTTTTTATGTTGTTTACATGCATCACACTTTCATCTAATTTTCAAACGTTGCTTGTCTTCAGTCAATATAGAAATAGAGCAGAGATCCAATTGAAAACCAAAGCTCATGGGCACACACAGTTCAAAGAAAAAAAAAAAATACTCAGTTTTTTAGCACCAGTAATCCAAGACAAATTCCTTGTATGTTTACCTGGCAATAAAGTCTGATTCTGAAGGTAACTATCCAAATCTAGGACAACAATTGCTTAATTATGTAGTCATGCAAAGTGAGTTGTAAATGTGTGAACCTGAGCAAGGACACTTCATTATACTCTCAAAAAAGGGAGCAGGGACTCAGAGGTGAATGATTTCCACAGACAGACTTTCTCTGCAAGCAGAGTGAGAGCGAGAGCAAATCTGTAAAGTAAAAATGTTCCCACTGCTCTGACCAGTGTATTATGGATATATAATGTGTTTTCTAATGTGATTGCATTTATTGTAGCAACTCTGCACCTCACAAACCACCTACTAGACAGGAAATGCTGGTACAGATAAAATCAACAAAGATGATCACTGACATGAAATAAGATTAACATGCTTCCTAATCCTCTATGAGTAATCTCTTTGGTAGCATATGTCTCTGGGCCTTTGTAGTTTTATTACAAGGGTGTAGCCATTCTGTTTGTTTACTGCTACAGGAGAAGAGTGACGTGTACTCAGCCGGACAAACTGCTGGGCTCAGGTGTGAAAGTCTGGCTTTTTGTTCCATTGTCTCTCATGTTTATCTCCTCCACAGACAGATGTGCAAAACCATCACATCAGGGACCTTTAAAAGTCTAAGTGCTGTCACTTATAGAAAGACCCATATCCAAAATGGTTCATTCATTCTAACATCAAATAGCTGCACATTTTGCTTAATACTCAGATAAAGTAATAAACTAGAACTGCATTTAAGTCTGAGGGAAGCCACTAACTTAATTTGATGATTGGATTTTCTCATCTGTGTAATCACTTACAGAGATAAGAGTAAAATTTTAGATTTTTAGGCTGGTTGGAGATTTATTTCTGTCCTGCCATTAAAGACATGAAATAAAATGAAAGCTACAAGTCAGTGTCAACATGAATGAAGTTACTGTACCTGTGTGTCATGTCTGTTGACTGGATCAGCCAGTGTCAAATACGACTTCCCAGAAAGATTGGAAACCTTGTCCTGGAATTAAGATTGCTTTTAATGAAGGATGATCTTCTGTTTGGGGATTAGTCTCATTTGTAACAGCACGAGGAAAGAAGATCTGTCCAGATGGTATAGATTAGGGGTTACATTCTGTTAACTGTCTAAGAGCCTTTTAAAAAAAAAAAAAAAAACACATTTCTTACTTTCAGTCAAGGCTAGGTGAGTGAGATCCAAAACTGTTTTACCAGGCTGGACTAGTGTTATATTGTGCCATCTACCGACCATTTCAGGTCACTACCTTTCAGGGTATTGAAATATAGTGTTATGTCGCCATCTAGTGGCCACCAAGTTGAACAAACGATTTACAATAAATGACATGCGCGGTTCGTTTCCAGTTACCTGTAACGTTAGAGATCAGTGAGAAAATGTCACATGCAGCTTTATTGTAGATAAGTGGCAGTGCTCGAGGTGCATGAGCCTCTGACATGTAGCAACCAAACCTCCCCTTGTCATATACAGTCAACAAGTTCAAATAACTGAAGCAAGACAGACGTGGTTCCGAAAGAAAACTAATTTATTGATTAATGAATGACTGGAAGTGTTCTGTGGAAGGAATGGAAATTCTGAAAATTAATCAGAGCTTTATGAAGCTTTAGCAAAAGATTTTAGTTACTTTATATTTGACAACGTTATTTATCTTATCTTTAAAAAGAACTTCCAGTACAGTAATGCAAAATTACTATAGGGAAGGGAAGAAGTGGGCACCCACCACACATATGCACACAGCAACTGGCAATCACAGCAAATAGGTGTAAAATATGTCCCAGTGCTCTATCCACTACAGTCAGTGAAGGGAACCACACTAAAGTGCCTAGCCCCCACCAAGGCCAGCAAACAGCTCCACTAAAGGGGGGGGGGGGGGGGGGGGGGGGGGATAATAATAATACAGCAAACCAAAAGGCAAAACAGCAGCTGAAAACCTAAAATACAAGAAACGCATGTTAACAAGTTTAACATTGTAATAATTTTTCAAGTGTTAGTCATAGGCTGCTGACAAATGAGGATAACCCATACCTTGCCATAAAAGCACACTGGCTAATCAACCTTCAGGGATCGACACAGACACCAGTATGACCAGGCAAACCAGCAAAACAAGAGACAGAAGACCCAGGCAGGAAAACAAGTACAATTCAATTGCAAAGTTCTTCAAAAACATTAAACATCCTTAAACTTTTAACAATCTTTTAAAGGCTTCACCTACCACAGAGTGAGAAGGACCATGGGGCAACCTGGAGGCAGAGAAAGCAAAGAGAGTCCATGTTCCCACAGGTGCTTTAAATACCCTCCAACTAATTAGGGGGGCCAGACCTAGGAGGAGCTGAGGGTTCTCTGGGGGTATGTTCACAGGAATGCATGTTCACATGCAACCTGAACAGTGTTCCTAATACATATATATATATATATATATATATATATATATATATATATATATATATATATATATATATATATATATATATATATATATATATATTTATATATATTTACTACTAGTTCAACTGGCAATTGTACATGTAAAAGTACTCCTCAGTTATACCACCATGTGGGCCAATACAATATGAAATTATGAATGAAAACATGACTGGTAAAATTACAGCTCAAAATTACATAAAATGTTACAAAAACTAAACAGGACATGTTAAATGGATTTTGTCCCCAACAGATTAAAAAGGGATTTTTAATGGTCAGAACCAAAAGTAAAACCTGACTGTTGTTTTAAGACAAACTTAAAAATTGTGAATCTATCCTTTAAAATATTCTGGAAGACATTCTGGTCTAATGTAAGGTTATACTGTAGTTAAAGTCACAGTTAGCTATAATTTAACATAAAACAAACACAGCCTGGGTGATTCCACATGGCTCTAAATTGATCATAGATATTACTGGATAAAATAATTTCTTATTTTGTCCCACTTGAGGGCACTCGAGATCTATCGTTTATATCTTTTGCCAAGACTTATGCCAGTCGGTTTACAGTGGCTGGTTCACCAGACTGAGACGGAGTTACAGGAAATCACATGGTTGCCTGGTTTTGCCTGAGATACGCACATGGGGTGCTGTTGTTCTTCCTGATGCTCTTCATCTCTCTGTTTTAAGTAAATTATGTCACTCTCCCACCCACCATACTGCACTGAAACTGACATCATGGGAATCTGTCCGACCTGGTTTCAGTACAGTTTTATGGTAATAAGAGAGACCGGTCCTGTAGCCGAAAATCAAACGCTTCAATCCCTTCAACCTGCCAGTTTAGGAGTTCACACACAAGATAACAAAGTCTCTGCATTTTGATTCCCCTGCTAAAATATACAGATCTTACACAATATGTCCAGTGACTGATGCATCCAAAAATAAATCACAATCAACCAGTGTAACTCCCACTATGTCACTATGTTAATTCCTTTTTTGGTGGGTTCTGCTGTGCATTCATGTGGCCCTGTTGTCACATATATGTCTGTGGTTTCCTGTTAATCTATAGATACCACAAGAGCTCATAGAACACAAAATCTATACCAACCAAGAACTGAAACCCTGCTACATAACAAATCTGATTATAACCACCTCTTAAACCAATGTGGTTTGTGTCGTTGGCAGTTTTCAGCACAGTTGTTTTCATGTTTTCTTTTGCAGGACTGTTTTGTGGTTCCCACCAGATGTCAGTCCGAGAGCAACGTTTCTATCCTCTGCTGGAGAATCCCCTAACTTTAGCCTATCTGCCAGGCAGGGTTTCCAAGAAATCACATGGCTGTTGATAAAAGTGCCAAACACAGCCAACCGCGGCGCTGTTACACTGCTCAGGGTTGGTGTGTGTTTCTGTTTGTCCAATTCATTTGACTTTTGTTCTGAAGCCGGGACTTCCCTCCACTGATCATGTGGTGTGTGTTCATTACCATCAACTTGGGAAATCACACATTAACTGCTTGATGCCTCGTTAGTAATCTCTAAAAACTCTTGCTGTATTTAACGTTGCCAATTGTCACACTCCCCAGGGGAAGTTAGGGGATTCACAAAATAACAGTGGGGGTTTACCTGGCTATAAAACAATACAATACTCTCCCTGGCTCAGTTTAATGCCTGCACAGTGGTTTTATCTGGCTACTATTACCACAAGTAAAACAGTATATCCATAACAGCGTCATGTGACACTCCCAGATCAGACATATTAATTCAGTAATAACTCATTTTTCATACATCAGTCACACAAACTGAGGTGAGGAGAAGCTGCATCAGTGTCAGTTTTGTTGCTTCAGTTTCTTTATTACTTTTGGTTTAGAGAGAACAGAAGCAAGTTTTATGTTACAGTGAAGCTAATCTGTCAAGTGACTCATTTTCTCTCACTTCTGAAAGACTTTAATTTTGGGATCAAGCAGGATCTGTACAGTTATAATAATCCTCTGTCTGTTACTTTACCAACCATTTTAAGTGTTCAAACTATGTAACAGGCTTACAGACCTAATACAGGGATGGCTATTTTCATGACTTGTTTATTAAAGCAACAATAGGAGACCTGTGTAGGCGACCTGGTCCTTTGGCACTGGTAAAACCTGTTTTGAAACAATTAAGGCCTGGTAGAGGGAGATGATACCTTGCAATTGAAACAACAGGTTTACTAGAAAACTCTCCATCAACAGCCACTCGCTGGCAGCCCATCTGACAGCCTGTGTGGCAGATATAGTGTATCAAACCAAATACTGACGCTGAAAAATCAACAAAAGCTGCAAACCTAAAAGGAGAGAGACAAAACCAGAACACAGTTCAGTCACAAGACCTTGGGCTTGGCTTCGGTTTGGCTGAGTCAGACGGCCACTGCCCAAACAATTAAGAAAGAAAGTGAAAGAAAAAGATAAGGGACTTTCCAGCTCGGCTGCGTGGTGAAGTGGTATGGTGCAGAACTGGTTAGGCAAAAGCTTCTCGGCACATACGCAAATACAAAGACACACACACACTCACACACAGGAATATATATAGAGTATATTTTAGTGCACACTCAGGTTTGAGGATGCATGAGGGTGACTCTTTTCTGTCACATCACAGTGACAGATCCAATCCACAGATTCACTGTATCATCTTTGATTTGTCTTGATAGTGCAGGTTTTGTGTGCACGCACGCTGTCAGACATTTTGTGTTGAGGTGTAGCCTAAGATGGCGGCAGCTTTGCATTTCCACTTTAAGCCCTGCTGCCTTATTGACCCGCAGGCAGCACACCATGCTGATGGGAAGCAGCCAAGTTTTCTGATGAGTCACTGTGCCCGAAACCTTGTGTCTACAAACTGTCCGGCGTTTTTAGAACAATGAAAAAATGTTTGTTTTTTACACCGGACCACCACACATCTTATTTGGTTCATCCAGATAATGTGAAAAAAGTTTTGATAAGTTCCAACAGGAAACAGACCAACTTCCAGTCATAGAGCAGCATGCAATACTTCAGTTCATGTTGAAACAGCAACGTGCAACCAATGTGGTGCAGCATAATACTGCAAGCAAAGGTTGTGTTGAAAACAAACTTTAACTTAACACACTTAAAACATGTTGAAAAATAACACATAAAGCTGTTTTAGTGTGAATGATGCTGTTTCCTCCTGCAGGTTGGGTTTACATGTAAACACAAGCACCTATAATTACAGTAGATTTAAAAAAGAGACAAAATGACACATATGTTCCTGAACCTGTCTCAGGATACTTTAAGTTCTAAAAGTCATGCAGGCGTTGAAATGCAGGAGAAGCGAATATCTGATCTGTTTGAAACACGTGACTTTCCGCCACCATTTTGTGGATGAAGAGGAGTCTTGACAAAATGGCAGCGAAACAGTCCTGATTGATGTCGATAGAGGGGGTTGGTGTTTTGATTTGGTGCTACTTGATCGTTTCACTCTACCTTTGGTGTTTTATGACACACATCACCAGGCAACTTTCCAAACCATCTCAGTCATAAAAACAACACACACAGATTGGTAGTCAGGGACTTTCCAGGTCAGCGCAGACAATAAAACTCAACCCTGACCTGCTGTGTTTTAATGCACTGCATCAGCTTCAAACCCAGAAATACAACACACACTGATTATATGATCAGAAAAACTCAAAGGCCTCAGACAACAGGTTATAACAAACTCATAATTAACATGTTTGATAATACTTGAGTCATTTTAGTTATTTTTTAAATCTATCTAATCTGTGTTCCTTTATTTTGAAGTAGTTTTTCTTATTATTGCATCTATATAGTGACATTTAGAAAATGCTTTAATGATTATCTCATTTACTTTTATTTTTTATTTTTACTGTGTATGGAACAAATCTGATCACGTTGGCCAAACCCTGCATTCTCCATGTTTATTCACATTTTTTAATTTATGTCTGTATGAATGTGTGAATGTATTTGGTTTCAGACTTTATGAATATTTGACATAAAGCCAAACAAACACATTCAGATAAAGTTTGTCCTGGCAGGAGTCAAATGAGGCCACTGAGTATGATCCAAAATTATGTTGTTGATCAACCTTTTATTTGGAACAGACCAATAAAGCAACCTTTGACCACTCTGATCATAAATTAAAGTTATGGTGTCAGCTGTGTGTCATCATGTCAAATCTTTTCACATTCACAGAATACAAGGAAATGGAAAATGTTATAGCAGATTTATATCCATTAGAAAAGTAATTTGATTCATTTACAACGCCTGATGTGATTAGAACAGTCTGCAAAATAAATAATAGATGTGTAACACTAACAGAGTTGTAAAGGTGCATTTTTAAAGTACAGAAAACGTCTAAAAAATGCGAATTATTTTTCAATATTTACACAAAAAAATTTGACTTAAATATTTACAGTAATTCCAACTTGTTATCACACATCTTCATCAGGTTAGCTGCTGTTGAACTGAAACAGAATTATCTCACATCAAACTGCAGCATTTACACAGTGACAGTAGTTTTTCATTGCACCGAGTTTCCCTCAGTGAAAAGCTTCTCCACCAGTTTGTAGTAGCTCCCCTTCATGTTCATCAGTTCCTGGTGAGTCCCTTTCTCCTCAACTCTGCCACCACCAATCACAACAATCTGATCTGCCTTCTCAACGGTCTTCAGCTTGTGAGCGATGACCAGAAGCGTCTGGTTGGGACAGCTAGCCAGGGCCTGCTGGACCTGTGAAGAGTCAGTCACAGAAATATTTAGTTTTATTATTATTATCCACATGGTATGACTCTCTTTTCAGATGAACACAGAGCTAATGGATGTCAGAGGAAGCATTTAGATATATCTTATAATATGTAAAATGAATGATATATGAAGGAATAAAAAAACTAAACAGAACTATGCAGTTGAAAGATGGTATGCTGAGGATATACTGGACAATACAGTGTTAGAAGTTGCAGTATATTGTACCTTATTTTCACTCTCAGTGTCCAGAGAGCTGGTTATTTCGTCCAGAATGAGGACCTGTGGTTGTCTGACCAGAGCTCGAGCGATGGCGATCTGCTGCTTCTCGCTCTTGGACAACTGGCCGCCTCCTTCACCCACCTCTGAGAAATTAACCACATTATAACATCAGAACAGGCTGATGTGAAAGGTTTAAAATAAAAAAACAATTTGATGCAGTGAGGAATATTCAGTCTTCACTGTGCACAAATTTCATCTCCATCAAATAACAATGTTTAAAATAAATAAACACAAAGTTGTTCTTTCTCTCCAAATGATATTTTCTTTATAATTCCTTCTGCAGGCATTCAGCGGTGTTCACCTGTGTCGTAGCCTTTCTCCAGCTGCCTGATGAAGTCGTGGGCGTAGGCTTTGCGTGCTGCTTCCTGGATCTCATCCAATGAGCAGTCAGGAAGCCCGTAGGCGATGTTGTCTCTAATGGTGCCAGAGAAGAGCACTGGGTCCTGGCTCACCACTGCGACCTGTTAACACACTCTCATCAGCTCGACTGTTTAACACATTATAAAGTAAAATTCACACTAAATCAGATGTATAACTCACATCTCAGAACACACTTCATTTTCTGAATTTTACTTTTTTGTTAAAGGTCAAAGGTGATGAGTGATGGATGAGTGCTTAATGCTCTCTAAAATTGTTGATGTTGTATTCACAAAAATAAACCAATTTAAACACAAGATAAAACGTTTTCCAAGACAGGAGCTTCATCACCATCAGAAAAAAATACTGCTGACTAATGACCTTCTTGTGGAGGAACTGGTGGTCGTAGGATTTCAGCGTTCATTGTCCAGTAGGATCTCTCCTCCTGTGGCTCGTAGAATCGCTCCAGCAGACTCACACAGGTGCTTTTTCCTTCTCCAGACGGACCCACCAGGGCCGTCATCTGACCCGGCTTCAGCTCCAAGGAAAAATCCTGAATCAAGGAGATAGCAATGGTATTA
>NW_026117214.1:0-9116 GCF_001640805.2 Lates calcarifer | reverse complement strand
TCAACAAAGATGATCACTGACATGAAATAAGATTAACATGCTTCCTAATCCTCTGAGTAATCTCTTTGGTAGCATATGTCTCTGGCCTTTGTAGTTTTATTACAAGGGTGTAGCCATTCTGTGTGTTTCCTACTACAGGAGAAGAGTGACGTGTGTACTCAGCAGACAAACTGCTGGGCTCAGGTGTGAAAGTCTGGCTTTTTGTTCCATTGTCTCTCATGTTTATCTCCTCCACAGACAGATGTGCAAAACCATCACAGCAGGGACCTTTAAAAGTCTGTAAGTGCTGTCACTTATAGAAAGACCCATATCCAAAATGGTTCATTCATTCTAACATCAAATAGCTGCACATTTTGCTTAATACTCAGATAAAGTAATAAACTAGAACTGCATTTAAGTCTGAGGGAAGCCACTAACTTAATTTGATGATTGGATTTTCTCATCTGTGTAATCACTTACAGAGATAAGAGTAAAATTTTAGATTTTTAGGCTGGTTGGAGATTTATTTCTGTCCTGCCATTAAAGACATGAAATAAAATGAAAGCTACAAGTCAGTGTCAACATGAATGAAGTTACTGTACCTGTGTGTCGTGTCTGTTGACTGGATCAGCCAGTGTCAAATACGACTTCCCAGAAAGATTGGAAACCTCGTCCTGGAATTAAGATTGCTTTTAATGAAGGATGATCTTCTGTTTGGGGATTAGTCTCATTTGTAACAGCACGAGGAAAGAAGATTTGTCCAGATGGTATAGATTAGGGGTTACATTCTGTTAACTGTCTAAGAGCCTTTAAAAAAAACATTTTACTTTCAGTCAAGGCTAGGTGAGTGAGATCCAAAACTGTTTTACCAGGCTGGACTAGTGTTATATTGTGCCATCTACCGACCATTTCAGGTCACTACCTTTCAGGGTATTGAAATATAGTGTTATGTCGCCATCTAGTGGCCACCAAGTTGAACAAACGATTTACAATAAATGACATGCGCGGTTCGTTCCAGTTACCTGTAACGTTAGAGATCAGTGAGAAAATGTCACATGCAGCTTTATTGTAGATAAGTGGCAGTGCTCGAGGTGCATGAGCCTCTGACATGTAGCAACCAAACCTCCCCTTGTCATATACAGTCAACAAGTTCAAATAACTGAAGCAAGACAGACGTGGTTCCAAAAGAAAACTAATTTATTGATTAATGAATGACTGGAAGTGTTCTGTGGAAGGAATGGAAATTCTGAAAATTAATCAGAGCTTTATGAAGCTTTAGCAAAAGATTTTACAGTTACTTTATATTTGACAACGTTATTTATCTTATCTTTAAAACAACTTCCAGTACAGTAATGCAAAATTACTATAGGGAAGGGAAGAAGTGGGCACCCACCACACATATGCGCACAGCAACTGGCAATCACAGCAAATAGGTGTAAAATATGTCCCAGTGCTCTATCCACTACAGTCGTGAAGGGAACCACTAAAGTGCCTAGCCCCACCAAGGCCAGCAAACAGCTCCACTAAAGGGGGGGGGGGGAACTACAGCAAACCAAAAGGCAAAACAGCAGCTGAAAACCTAAAATACAAGAAACGCATGTTAACAAGTTTAACATTGTAATAATTTTTCAAGTGTTAGTCATAGGCTGCTGACAAATGAGGATAACCCATACCTTGCCATAAAAGCACACTGGCTAATCAACCTTCAGGGATCGACACAGACACCAGTATGACCAGGCAAACCAGCAAAACAAGACACAGAAGACCCAGGCAGGAAAACAAGTACAATTCAATTGCAAAGTTCTTCAAAAACATTAAACATCCTTAAACAATCTTTTAAAGGCTTCACCTACCACAGAGTGAGAAGGACCATGGGGCAACCTGAGGCAGAGAAAGCAAAGAGAGTCCATGTTCCCACAGGTGCTTTAAATACCCTCCAACTAAATAGGGGGCCGGACCTAGGAGGAGCTGAGGGTTCTCTGGGGGTATGTTCACAGGAATGCATGTTCACATGCAACCTGAACAGTGTTCCTATGCATACATATATATATATATATATATATATATTTACTACTAGTTCAACTGGAAATTGTACATGTAAAAGTACTCACCATGTGGGCCAATACAATATGAAATTATGAATGAAAACATGACTGGTAAAATTACAGCTCAAAATTACATAAAATGTTACAAAATAAACAGGACATGTTAAATGGATTTTGTCCCAATTAAAAAGGGATTTTTAATGGTCAGAACCAAAAGTAAAACCTGACTGTTGTTTTAAGACACTTAAAAATTGTGAATCTATCCTTTAAAATATTCTGGAAGACATTCTGGTCTAATGTAAGGTTATACTGTAGTTAAAGTCACAGTTAGCTATAATTTAACATAAAACAAACACAGCCTGGGTGATTCCACATGGCTCTAAATTGATCATAGATATTACTGGATAAAATAATTTCTTATTTTGTCCCACTTGAGGGCACTCGAGATCTATCGTTTATATCTTTTGCCAAGACTTATGCCAGTCGGTTTACAGTGGCTGGTTCACCAGACTGAGACGGAGTTACAGGAAATCACATGGTTGCCTGGTTTTGCCTGAGATACGCACATGGGGTGTGTTGTTCTTCTGATGCTCTTCATCTCTCTGTTTTAAGTAAATTATGTCACTCTCCCACACCACCATACTGCACTGAAACTGACATCATGGGAATCTGTCCGACTGGTTTCAGTACAGTTTTATGGTAATAAGAGAGACCGGTCCTGTAGCCGAAAATCAAACGCTTCAATCCCTTCAACCTGCCAGTTTAGGAGTTCACACACAATAACAAAGTCTCTGCATTTTGATTCCCCTGCTAAAATATACAGATCTTACACAATATGTCCAGTGACTGATGCATCCAAAAATAAATCACAATCAACCAGTGTAACTCCCACTATGTCACTATGTTAATTCCTTTTTTGGTGGGTTCTGCTGTGCATTCATGTGGCCCTGTTGTCACATATATGTCTGTGGTTTCCTGTTAATCTATAGATACCACAAGAGCTCATAGAACACAAAATCTATACCAACCAAGAACTGAAACCCTGCTACATAACAAATCTGATTATAACCACCTCTTAAACCAATGTGGTTTGTGTCGTTGGCAGTTTTCAGCACAGTTGTTTTCATGTTTTCTTTTGCAGGACTGTTTTGTGGTTCCCACCAGATGTCAGTCGAGAGCAACGTTTCTATCCTCTGCTGGAGAATCCCCTAACTTTAGCCTATCTGCCAGGCAGGGTTTCCAAGAAATCACATGGCTGTTGATAAAAGTGCCAAACACAGCCAACCGCGGCGCTGTTACACTGCTCAGGGTTGGTGTGTGTTTCTGTTTGTCCAATTCATTTGACTTTTGTTCTGAAGCCGGGACTTCCCTCCACTGATCATGTGGTGTGTGTTCATTACCATCAACTTGGGAAATCACACATTAACTGCTTGATGCCTCGTTAGTAATCTCTAAAAACTCTTGCTGTATTTAACGTTGCAATTGTCACACTCCCCAGGGGAAGTTAGGGGATTCACAAAATAACAGTGGGGGTTTACCTGGCTATAAAACAATACAATACTCTCCCTGGCTCAGTTTAATGCCTGCACAGTGGTTTTATCTGGCTACTATTACCACAAGTAAAACAGTATATCCATAACAGCGTCATGTGACACTCCAGATCAGACATATTAATTCAGTAATAACTCATTTTTCATACATCAGTCACACAAACTGAGGTGAGGAGAAGCTGCATCAGTGTCAGTTTTGTTGCTTCAGTTTCTTTATTACTTTTGGTTTAGAGAGAACAGAAGCAAGTTTTATGTTACAGTGAAGCTAATCTGTCAAGTGACTCATTTTCTCTCACTTCTGAAAGACTTTAATTTTGGGATCAAGCAGGATCTGTACAGTTATAATAATCCTCTGTCTGTTACTTTACCAACCATTTTAAGTGTTCAAACTATGTAACAGGCTTACAGACCTAATACAGGGATGGCTATTTTCATGACTTGTTTATTAAAGCAACAATAGGAGACCTGTGTAGGCGACCTGGTCCTTTGGCACTGGTAAAACCTGTTTTGAAACAATTAAGGCCTGGTAGAGGGAGATGATACCTTGCAATTGAAACAACAGGTTTACTAGAAACTCTCCATCAACAGCCACTCGCTGGCAGCCCATCTGACAGCCTGTGTGGCAGATATAGTGTATCAAACCAAATACTGACGCTGAAAAAATCAACAAAAGCTGCAAACCTAAAAGGAGAGAGACAAAACCAGAACACGTTCAGTCACAAGACCTTGGGCTTGGCTTCGGTTTGGCTGAGTCAGACGGCCACTGCCCAAACAATTAAGAAAGAAAGTGAAAGAAAAAAAGATAAGGGACTTTCCAGCTCGGCTGCGTGGTGAAGTGGTATGGTGCAGAACTGGTTAGGCAAAAGCTTCTCGGCACATACGCAAATACAAAGACACACACACACTCACACACAGGAATATATATAGAGTATATTTTAGTGCACACTCAGGTTTGAGGATGCATGAGGGTGACTCTTTTCTGTCACATCACAGTGACAGATCCATCCACAGATTCACTGTATCATCTTTGATTTGTCTTGATAGTGCAGGTTTTGTGTGCACGCACGCTGTCGGACATTTTGTGTTGAGGTGTAGCCTAAGATGGCGGCAGCTTTGCATTTCCACTTTAAGCCCTGCTGCCTTAGTGACCCGCAGGCAGCACACCATGCTGATGGGAAGCAGCCAAGTTTTCTGATGAGTCACTGTGCCCGAAACCTTGTGTCTACAAACTGTCCGGCGTTTTTAGAACAATGAAAAAATGTTTGTTTTTACACCGGACCACCACACATCTTATTTGGTTCATCCAGATAATGTGAAAAAAGTTTTGATAAGTTCCAACAGGAAACAGACCAACTTCCAGTCATAGAGCAGCATGCAATACTTCAGTTCATGTTGAAACAGCAACGTGCAACCAATGTTGCAGCATAATACTGCAAGCAAAGGTTGTGTTGAAACAAACTTTAACTTAACACA
Source organism: Lates calcarifer (assembly GCF_001640805.2). Classification (NCBI taxonomy): domain Eukaryota; kingdom Metazoa; phylum Chordata; class Actinopteri; family Centropomidae; genus Lates; species Lates calcarifer. The sequence goes on along the minus strand of NW_026117214.1, from coordinate 4,069 downwards.
CTTAAAACATGTTGAAAAATAACACATAAAGCTGTTTTAGTGTGAATGATGCTGTTTCCTCCTGCAGGTTGGGTTTACATGTAAACACAAGCACCTATAATTACAGTAGATTTAAAAAAGAGACAAAATGACACATATGTTCCTGAACCTGTCTCAGGATACTTTAAGTTCTAAAAAGTCATGCAGGCGTTGAAATGCAGGAGAAGCGAATATCTGATCTGTTTGAAACACGTGACTTTCGCCACCATTTTGTGGATGAAGAGGAGTCTTGACAAAATGGCAGCGAACAGTCTGATTGATGTCGATAGAGGGGGTTGGTGTTTTGATTTGGTGCTACTTGTCGTTTCACTCTACCTTTGGTGTTTATGACACATCACCAGGCAACTTTCCAAACCATCTCAGTCATAAAAACAACACACACAGATTGGTAGTCAGGGACTTTCCAGGTCAGCTCAGACAATAAAACTCAACCCTGACCTGCTGTGTTTTAATGCACTGCATCGGCTTCAACCCAGAAATACAACACACACTGATTATATGATCAGAAAAACTCAAAGGCCTCAGACAACAGGTATAACAAACTCATAATTAACATGTTTGATAATACTTGAGTCATTTTAGTTATTTTTTAAAATCTAATCTGTTTCCTTTATTTTGAAGTAGTTTTTCTTATTATTGCATCTATATAGTGACATTTAGAAAATGCTTTAATGATTATCTCATTTACTTTTATTTTTTTATTTTTACTGTGTATGGAACAAATCTGATCACGTTGGCCCAAACCCTGCGTTCTCCATGTTTATTCACATTTTTAAATTTATGTCTGTATGAATGTGTGAATGTATTTGGTTTCAGACTTTATGAATATTTGACATAAAGCCAAACAAACACATTCAGATAAAGTTTGTCCTGGCAGGAGTCAAATGAGGCCACTGAGTATGATCCAAAATTATGTTGTTGATCAACCTTTTATTTGGAACAGACCAATAAAGCAACCTTTGACCACTCTGATCATAAATTAAAGTTATGGTGTCAGCTGTGTGTCATCATGTCAAATCTTTTCACATTCACAGAATACAAGGAAATGGAAAATGTTAGCAGATTTATATCCATTAGAAAAGTAATTTGATTCATTTACAACGCCTGATGTGATTAGAACAGTCTGCAAAATAAATAATAGATGTGTAACTAACAGAGTTGTAAAGGTGCATTTTTAAAAGTACAGAAAACGTCTAAAAAATGCGAATTATTTTTCAATATTTACACAAAAAAAATTTGACTTAAATATTTACAGTAATTCCAACTTGTTATCACACATCTTCATCAGGTTAGCTGCTGTTGAACTGAAACAGAATTATCTCACATCAAACTGCAGCATTTACACAGTGACAGTAGTTTTTCATTGCACCGAGTTTCCCTCAGTGAAAAGCTTCTCCACCAGTTTGTAGTAGCTCCCTTCATGTTCATCAGTTCCTGGTGAGTCCCTTTCTCCTCAACTCTGCCACCACCAATCACAACAATCTGATCTGCCTTCTCAACGGTCTTCAGCTTGTGAGCGATGACCAGAAGCGTCTGGTTGGGACAGCTAGCCAGGGCCTGCTGGACCTGTGAAGAGTCAGTCACAGAAATATTTAGTTTTATTATTATTATATCCACATGGTATGACTCTCTTTTCAGATGAACACAGAGCTAATGGATGTCAGAGGAAGCATTTAGATATATCTTATAATATGTAAAATGAATGATATATGAAGGAATAAAAAAACTAAACAGAACTATGCAGTTGAAAGATGGTATGCTGAGGATATACTGGACAATACAGTGTTAGAAGTTGCAGTATATTGTACCTTATTTTCACTCTCAGTGTCCAGAGAGCTGGTTATTTCGTCCAGAATGAGGACCTGTGGTTGTCTGACCAGAGCTCGAGCGATGGCGATCTGCTGCTTCTCGCTCTTGGACAACTGGCCGCCTCCTTCACCCACCTCTGAGAAATTAACCACATTATAACATCAGAACAGGCTGATGTGAAAGGTTTAAAATAAAAAACCAATTTGATGCAGTGAGGAATATTCAGTCTTCACTGTGCACAAATTTCATCTCCATCAAATAACAATGTTTAAAATAAATAAACACAAAGTTGTTCTTCTCTCCCAAATGATATTTTCTTTATAATTCCTTTCTGCAGGCATTCAGCGGTGTTCACCTGTGTCGTAGCCTTTCTCCAGCTGCCTGATGAAGTCGTGGGCGTAGGCTTTGCGTGCTGCTTCCTGGATCTCATCCAATGAGCAGTCAGGAAGCCCGTAGGCGATGTTGTCTCTAATGGTGCCAGAGAAGAGCACTGGTCCTGGCTCACCACTGCGACCTGTTAACACACTCTCATCAGCTCGACTGTTTAACACATTATAAAAGTAAAATTCACACTAAATCAGATGTATAACTCACATCTCAGAACACACTTCATTTTCTGAATTTTACTTTTTTGTTAAAGGTCAAAGGTGATGAGTGATGGATGAGTGCTTAATGCTCTCTAAAATTGTTGATGTTGTATTCACAAAAAAACCAATTTAAACACAAGATAAAACGTTTTCCAAGACAGGAGCTTCATCACCATCAGAAAAAATACTGCTGACTAATGACCTTTCTGTGGAGGAACTGGTGGTCGTAGGATTTCAGCGTTCATTGTCCAGTAGGATCTCTCCCTCCTGTGGCTCGTAGAACCGCTCCAGCAGACTCACACAGGTGCTTTTTCCTTCTCCAGACGGACCCACCAGGGCCGTCATCTGACCCGGCTTCAGCTCCAAGGAAAAATCCTGAATCAAGGAGATAGCAATGGTATTAATGGTTTTAGTAATTGTAGGTAACTGTTAATAATCTTTTCCTCTATTTATTTAATTTTACTTATGAATTGTCTGAATTGAAACCAAAGATCTACCTGACATTGAGCTCTCACCTGTAGCACCATTTTGTTGGGGTTTGAAGGATAGGCGAAGTTGAGACTGTGGAAGTGAACGTGTCCTGTCAGCTGATCAGGTTTGAGTTTTCCGTCTGTGTCGACCTGAGGTTTTCGGTCCAGGTACTCAAACACTTTCCCAGCAGCACCCACCGAGTTCAGCATGTCCCCAAAGATGTAGGTGAGTGTCTGGAAGACGGCAGTCACAGGACAGCGTTGGTGAAGTGATCACTTAAAGAGACATGCTTTCATTTATAGAGCGTCTACAGTCAGAGTTGCAGTAAAATAAATATAAATATTTTACAAGGAATTATATGTTCAGAATAGCATATTACAGGGAAGATATGTCCAGTTAGACACACTTAAGAGCTATGAGTTGTCTGGACTTTTAAGGTCATCTGATACTGATGTTCTTGCTGTTCAAAGATTGGTGAAACTGTCTTTTTTGTTTTTCTTTTTCAAATGCCGACTTTTCGACTTGAGTAGGAATAAAAAGTTCTCTTAGCTTAACTGCTAAACTCTAATACTCCAATGACGAGCCCTGACTGACAACAATCCACAGAGGATTATGGGATATGGGATACCCTGATGTTGTCTCCAAGATCTGACTGGTAGAGGATGAAGGAAACCATGTTGCCAGTTGTCATCTGTCCACTCTGGATTAACAGCCTGCTGTAGTACAACATGAGGACCTGCATGGCCAACCCTGTCAACTGTAGACAGGATTACAAACACACACATATGCAATGCACATAGGCAATGATAGAGTCAACACTACATGAGTTCCAAAAAAATAGTTTCAAAAAATATTACAAACTTCTCACCCTCCGTGCGAGCAGATAAACAGCTGAGACAATGTCCCGGCGGGTCTTGAGGGCTTTTGTGCCCATCAAGCGGTCGTCATAGCGACGGGCTTCATGTTTTCTGTGTTGAAGCTCCGCACCACACGAATACCAGACACTACCTCACTCGCTGCTTCATTAGCCAGAGCCATGGAGTCCTGCATTGCCAGGGACAACCTCTGAGGAAGGAATAAAAAAACTAGTGTGAGTACTTCAAGAAAATGCAGCTTAAATTAAATAAATTGTTGCAAATTTGTGGCTTACTTACTTATCACTA